>NC_090333.1:85629366-85904725 GCF_035084215.1 Heptranchias perlo | reverse complement strand
TGAAACACAGCCTCCCCCCCCCCCGGAAAACACAGATCCCCCCTTGGGAAACACGGATAGAGGGGTACAGAGGGAGGGGTGAGTTGATGGGGAGGGTACACTCCCAGGAAACACCCCCCCTCCCAGGAAACACCCCCACCCAGGAAACACAGACCACCTTCCCGGGAAACACAGACCCCCCCCTTTTCCCGTGACACAAAGCCCAACCCGGGAAATACAGACACCGACGCCCCCCCCCCCCACCGGGAAACACAGAACCCTCAATCCAGGAAACACATTCCCCCCTCCCAGGCAACACAGACATCCTCCTCCAGGGAAACACAACCTCCCTCCCGGGAAACATACAATCCCACCCCCCTCCCGGGAAACACACATTCCCCCCCCTCCCGGGAAACATACAATCCCACCCCCCTCCCGGGAAACATACAATCCCACCCCCCTCCTGGGAAACACACAACCCCCCCCTCCCGGGAAACATACAATCCCACCCCCCTCCTGGAAACACACAACCCCCCCCTCCCGGGAAACACACAATCCCACCCCCCTCCCGGGAAACACACATTCCCCCCCCTCCCGGGAAACATACAATCCCACCCCCCTCCCGGGAAACACACATTCCCCCCCCTCCCGGGAAACATACAATCCCACCCCCCTCCCGGGAAACATACAATCCCACCCCCCTCCCGGGAAACACACATTCCCCCCCTCCCGGGAAACACACAATCCCACCCCCCTCCCGGGAAACACACAATCCCACCCCCCTCCTGGGAAACACACAATCCCACCCCCCTCCCGGGAAACACACAATCCCACCCCCCTCCTGGGAAACACACAACCCCCCCCCTCCCGGGAAACATACAATCCCACCCCCCTCCTGGGAAACACACAACCCCCCCCCTCCCGGGAAACATACAATCCCACCCCCCCTCCCGGGAAACACACAATCCCACCCCCCTCCTGAGAAACACACAACCCCCCCCTCCCGGGAAACATACAATCCCACCCCCCTCCCGGGAAACACACATTCCCCCCCTCCCGAGAAACACAGATTTCTGCCCCCCAGGAAACACAAACCCCCCCCTCCCGGGAAACACAGACCCCCCCCCCCCTCCCGGGTAACACAGACACCTCCCCCTCCCGGGAAACACAAGCTTCCCCCTCCTGGGAAGCACAACTCCCTCCCGGGAAACACAGATCCCCCCCTCCTGGGAAACAGAAACCCCAACTCCCAGGAAACACAGCCCCCTCCGGAAACACAAACCCTTCCCTGGAAGCACAGCGCCCCACCTCCCGGGAAACACAACACCCCTCCCGGGAAACATAGAACCACCCCCCCACCTCCGGGAAACACAGACTCACCCCGGCTCCCGGGAGACACAGAATCCCCCCCCCCCCCCCCCCCCGGGAAGCACAGACCCCCCCCATCCTGGGAAAAACAGACCCTCTCCCGGGAGACACAGAACAACCCCTCCTGGGAAACTCAGACACCCCCTCCCGGGAAACACAGATTCCCCCTGGGAAACACAGACCCCCCCCCTCCTGAGACTCACAGCCCCCACTGGGAATCACCTGCCCCCACTCCCAGGAAACATAGCCTTCCCCCGGGAATCATAGCCCCTCCCCGGGAAACACAGACCCCTGCTCCCTGAAAACACTGACCTGACCTGGGAAACATACCCTCTCTCCCAGGAAACACAGCCCCCACCCCGGGAATCACAGTCTTCCCCTCCAAGAAAACACAGACCCCTCCCAGAAAACACATTCACACCCCCTCCCAGGCAACACAGACAACCCCGTCCCGGGAAACACAGACAACCCCGTCCCGGGAAACACAGACAACCCCCGTCCCGGGAAACACAGACAACCCCGTCCCGGGAAACACAGACAACCCCGTCCCGGGAAACACAGACAACCCCGTCCCGGGAAACACAGACAACCTCCATCCCAGGAAACACAAAACCACCTCCCTCCAAGGAAACACAGACTCTCCTCTCTTGTGAAACACAGACCCTCTCCCAGGAAACATAGAAACCCCCCTCCCGGGAAACACAGCCCCCTCCCGGGAAACACAGACCCCCCACCTTCCCGGGAAACGCTGCTCCCCTCCCAGGAAGCACAGCCCGCCCCCCTCCTGGGAGACACAGACAGCCATCCCGGGAAACGCAGACCCCTCCTCCGGGAAACGCAGACCCCTCCCCCTGGAAACACAGACGCACTCCCGGGAAACACAGCCCCCAGGGAGACACAGCCCCCCCCATTCCCAGGAAACACAGCCACGCCCCCCACCAAGGAAACACTGCCCCCTCCTCCCAGGAAACACAGACCCCCCTCTCGGGAAACACAGACCCCCCTCCTAGGAAACACAGACCCCCTCCCGGGAAACACAGACCCCCCCATCCCGGGAAACAATGACCACCCCTCCCGGGAAACACCGCCCACCTCCTACCGAGAAGCACAGCCCACCCTTCCGGGAAACACAGCCCCCCTCCAGGGAAAGACAGCTTCCTGCCTGGGAAATACAGAACCCCCCCTGCCGGGAAACACAGACCCCCCACTTCTGGGACCACAGACACCCCCTTCCCGGGAAACACAGCCCACCCCTCTGGGAAGCACAGAACCCTCCTGGGAAACACAGCCCACTCCGGAAACACAAACCCTTCCCTGGAAGCACAGCCCCCCACCTCCGAGGAAACACAACACCCCTCCTGGGAAAAACAGACCCTCTCCCGGGAGACACAGAATCACCCCTCCCGGGAAACTCAGACACCCCCTCCCGGGAAACACAGATTCCCCTGGGAAACACAGACCCCCCCCTGAGAAACAGAGCCCCCCCCCGGGAATCACTTCCCCCCCACTCCCAGGAAACATAGCCTTCCCCCGGGAATCATAGCCCCTCCTCGAAAAACACAAACCACCTCCCCGGAAAAGACAGACCTGTCCAGGGAAACGTAGACCCCACTCCTGGGAAACGTACCCTCTCTCCCAGGAAACACAGCCCCCACCCCGGGAATCACAGCCTTCCCCTCCCAGAAAACACAGACCCATCCCAGGAAACACGGGACCCCACCTTCGGGAGACACAGACCCCCTCCCAGAAAACACATTCCACCCCCTCCCAGGCAACACAGACAACACCCTCCCAGGAAACACATCCTCCATCTCGGGAAACACAGATCCTCCCCTCCCAGAAAACACAGACCCTTCCCGGGAAACACAGACCCCCACCTCCGGGAAACACAGACCACCCCTCTTGGGAAACACTGACCCCCTCCCGGGAAACACAGACCCTCACCCGGAAACACAGACAACCCCTACTGGGAAACACAGACCACACCCCCCGGGAAACATAGCTTGCCCCCTCAGGGAAACGCAGCCCCCCCTCCAGGGAAACTCAGCTCCCCTGCCTGAGAAACACAGTTCCCGCTCCTGGGAAACATACCCTCTCACCAAGGAAACACAGAACCCCCACTCCTGGGATACACTGACCCCCCCCCCCCCCCCCGGGAAACACAGACCCCACCTTCCCGGGGAACGCAGGCATCCCCGCGGGAAATATAGAGCTCCCCCCCTCCCAGGAAACACGGCCCTCCCCCTCCTGGGAAACACAAATAGCCATCCTGGGAAACACAGACCCCTCCCCCGGGAAACACAGATGCACTCCCGGGAAACACAGCCCCCACGGGAAACACAGCCCACCCCCACTCCCGGGAAACACAGCCCCACCCCCCCGGGAATCATTGCCCCTCCCTGGGAAAAACAACCCTCCCGCCGGGAAACACTGCCCCCTCCTCCAGGGAAACACAGACCCCTCCCGGGAAAAACAGACCCCCCCTCCTAGGAATCACAGCCCCCCTCCAGGGAAAGACAGCTCCCTGTCCGGGAAACACAGAAACCTCCCCCCCAGCCCCGGGAAACACAGACACCCCCCCTCCCAGGAAACACAAACCCCCCACCTGGGAAACAAAGACACCCCCTTCCCGGGAAACACAAACCCCTCCCAGGGAGCACAGACCACTCCCAGGAAACACAGGCCCCCCACTCCACAAAACACATTTCCGCCCCCCCCCCCCCCCCAAGGCAACACAGACATTCCCCTCCCGGGAAACACAACCTCCCTCCTGGGAAACACACATGTCCCCCCATCCCGGGAAACACAGACCCTCCCCATCCCGGGAAACACAGAACCCCCCCCCCCTCACGGGAAACACGGACGCCCTCCTGGGAAACACCGACCCTTCCCGGGAAATACAGTTCCCCCCCCCTCCTGAGAAACACAGACCCCACCTCCCGGAAAACAAAGACACCACCTCCAGGGATACACAGCCCCCCACTCCTGGAAAACACAGGCCCCTCCCAGGAAGCACAGACCTCTCCTGGGAAACTCAGAACCTCCCTTCACAGGAAACACAGACCCCTCCCCCGGGAAACACAGCCCCCCTCCAGGGAAACACAGCTCCCTGCCTGGGAAACACAGAAATCCCACCCCCACACCGTCGGGAAACACAGACCCCCCCTTCTGGGAAACATAGACCGCCCCCCCCCCCCCCGCTCCCAGGAAACACAGAACCCTCCCGGGAAACACAGAGCCCCTCCTCCCGGTAAATGCAAACCCCTCCCAGGCAACACAGCCATCCCCCTCCCGGGAAACACAACCTCCATCCTGGGAAACACACATTTCCCCCCCATCCCAGGAAATACAGACCCCCCCCCCCGGCAAACACAGACCCCCCCCCCCCCCCCACCCCCGGGAAACACATACCCTCCTGGGAAGTACAGACCCCCCCCAGTTCCTGGGAAATACAGACCCCTCCCAGGAAGCACAGAACCCCCCCCCCCCCGGGAAACACAGATCCCCTACCTCCTGGGAAACACAGACACCCCCTCCCGGGAAACACAGATTCCCCCTGGGAAACACAGACCCCCCCCTCCTGAGACTCACAGCCCCCACTGGGAAATCACCTCCACCCACTCCCAAGAAACATAGCCTTCCCCCGGGAATCATAGCCCCTCCCTGGGAAACACAGCCGCCCCACTCCCAGGAAACACAGACCACCAACGGGAATCATAGCCCCTCTCGGGGAAACGCAGACCCCCGCTCCCCGAAAACACAGACCTGTCCCTGGAAACATAAACCCCACAGCCTGAGAAACCCCCCCTCCTCCGGGAAACACAGACCCCCCCCTTCTGGGAAACACAGACACCCTCTCTGGAAAACACAAACCCCCCTCCTGGGAAACAAAGACACCCCGTTCTCTCCCAGGAAACACAGTCCCCACGGCGGGAACCACTGCCTTCCCCTCCCAGAAAACACATTCATCCCCTCCCAGGCAACACAGACAACACCCTCCGGGGAAACACAACTTCCATCCCAGGAAACACAAAACCCCCCCTTCCCAGGAAACACCGACCCTCCTCTCCTGGGAAACACAGACCCTCTCCCAGGAAACATAGAAACCCCCACTCCCTGGTAAACACAGACTCCACATGGGAAACACAGATGAACTCCCAGAAACACAGCTGCCCCACTCCTGGGGAACACAGCCCCCTTCGGGAATCATAGCCCTCCCCGGGAAACACAGACCCCCCCCTCGCTTCCCGGTAAACGCTGCCCCACTCCCCAGGAAACACAGCCCGCCCTCTCTGGGAAACACAGACAGCCATCCAGGGAAACACAGACCCCTCTCCGGGGAAACACAGCTCCCACAGGAAACACAGCCCCCACCCCCACTCCCGGGAAACATAGTCCCACCACCCCGGGAATCACAGCCCCCCCACCGGGGAAACACTGCCCCCTCCTCCTGGGAAACACAGACCCCTCCCGGGAAACACAGCCCCCCCTCCAGGGAAACACAGCTCCCTGCCCGGGAAACACGGAAACCCCCCTCCGCCAGGAAACACAGACCCCCCCCCTTCTGGGAAACACAGACACCCTCCCGGGAAACACAACCCCCCCCCCCCCAGGAAACACAAACCCCCTCCCGGGAAACACAGAGCCCCTCCTCCCAGTAAACACAAACCCCTCCCAGGAAATACAGACAGCCCCACTCCACGAAACACATTCCACCCCCTCCCAGGCAACACTGACATCCCCCTCCTGGGAAACACAACCTCCCTCCTGGGAAACACACATTTACCCCCATCACGGGAAACACAGACCCCACCCGGCAAAACACAGACCCCCCCCCATCCCGGGAAACACAGAACCCCCCCCCATGGGAAACAGGATCCCCCTCCCAGGAAGCACCCTCCCCTCCTGGGAAATACAGTTCCCCCCATCCCGGGTAACAAAGACACCACCTCCAGGGAAACACAGCCCCCTTCTGGGAAACACAGACCCCCCCAGTTCCTGGGAAACACAGACCCCTCCCAGGAAGCACAGACCTCTCCTGGGAAACACAGACCCCCCTTCACGGGAAACACAGACCCCTCCCTCCCCGGAAACACAGACCCTTCCTCCCCGGAAACACAGTCCCCTCCCTCCCCGGAAACACAGACCCTTCCTCCCCGGAAACACAGTCCCCTCCCTCCCCGGAAACACAGACCCTTCCTCCCCGGAAACACAGTCCCCTCCCTCCCCGGAAACACAGACCCTTCCTCCCCGGAAACACAGTCCCCTCCCTCCCCGGAAACACAGACCCTTCCTCCCCGGAAACACAGTCCCCTCCCTCCCCGGAAACACAGACCCTTCCTCCCCGGAAAAAATGACTCCCCTATGGGGAAACACAGCCCCCCTTCCTGGGAAACACAGACCCCTCCTCCCGGGAAACAAACACTCCCTCCCAGGAAACACAGATCCTCCCCTCCTGGGAAACATGGAGCCCCCCTCCCAGGAAGCACAGACCCCCCTTTCCGGGAAACACAGACCCCCACTTTCCGGGAAACACAGCCCCCCCCCAACCTCCTGGGAAACACAGACCCCACCTCCCAGGAAAAACAGCCCCCGCCCTCCCAGGAAACAAAGACCACTTCCGGGTAACACAGGCCCTCCCTTCTGGCAGACACAGACCTCTCCCGGGAAAAATAGCCCCCTACTCCTGGGAAACACGGCTCCCCCCTCCCTGGAAACACAGCCCCACCTTGGCTGTGATGGGGTACGGTAGCATAGTGGTTATATTACTGCACTAGTAATCCAGAGGCCTGGACTAATAATCCAGAGTCATGAGTTCAAATCCCGCCACGGCAGCTGGGGAATTTAAATTCAATTAATTAAATAAAATCTGGAATTAAAATACTAGTATCAGTAATGATGGCCATGAAACTACCGGATTGTCGTAAAAACCCATCTGGTTCACTAATGCCCTTTAGGGAAGGAAACCTGCCGCCCTTACCCGGTCTGGCCTATATGTGACTCCAGTCCCACAGCAATGTGGTTGATTCTTAATTGCCCTCTGAAATGGCCGAGCAAGCCACTCAGTTGTACAATCTCGCTAAAAAAAGTCACAATAATAACAAAACCGGACGGACCACCCGGCATCGGACCACTAGGCACCGGACACGACAAAGGCAAAACACCAAGCCCAGTCGACCCTGCGAAGTCCTCCTCACTAACATCTGGGGACTTGTGCCAAAATTGGGAGAGCTGTCCCACAGACTCGTCAAGCAACAGCCTGACATAGCCACACTCACAGAATCATACCTTTCAGCCAACATCCCAGACTCTTCCATCACCATCCCTGGGTATGTCCTGTCCCACCGGCAGGACAGACCCACCAGAGGTGGCGGTACAGTGATATACAGTAAGGAGGGAGTGGCCCTGGGAGTCCTCAACATTGACTCTGGACCCCATGAAATCTCATGGCACCAGGTCAAACATGGGCAAGGAAACCTCCTGCTGATTACCACCTACCGCCCTCCCTCAGCTGATGAATCAGTCCTCCTCCATGTTGAACACCACTTGGAGGAAGCACTGAGGGTAGCAAGGGCACAAAATGTACTCTGGATGGGGGACTTCAATGTCCATCACCAAGAATGGCTCGGTAGCACCACGACTGACTGAGCTGGCCAAGTCCTGAAGGATATAGCTGCCAGACTGGGCCTGCGGCAGGTGGTGAGCGAACCAACACGAGGGAAAAACCTACTTGACCTCGTCCTCACCAATCCACCTGTTGCAGATGGATCTGTCCATGACAGTATTGGTAGGAGTGACCACCGCACAGTCCTCGTGGAGATGAAGTCCCGTCTTCGCACTGAGGACACCATCCAACGTGTTGTGTGGCACTACCACCGTGCTAAATGGGATAGATTCAGAACAGATCTAGCAGCTCAAACTGGGCATCCATGAGACGCTGTGGGCCATCAGCAGCAGCAGAATTGTATTCCAGCACAATCTGTAACCTCATGGCCCGCCATATTCCTCACTCTACCATTACCAACAAGCCAAGGGATCAACCCTGGTTCAATGACGAGTGTAGAAGAGCATGCCAGGAGCAGCACCAGGCGTACCTAAAAATGAGGTGCCAACCTGGTGAAGCTACAACTCAGGACTACATGCATGCTAAACAGCGGAAGCAACATGCTATAGACAGAGCTAAGCGATTCCACAACCAACGGATCAGATCAAAGCTCTGCAGTCCTGCCACATCCAGTCGTGAATGGTGGTGGACAATTAAACTAACGGGAGGAGGAAGCTCTGTAAACATCCCCATCCTCAATGATGACGGAGTCCAGCATGTGAGTGCAAAAGACAAGGCTGAAGCGTTTGCAACCATCTTCAGCCAGAAGTGCCGAGTGGATGATCCATCTCGGCCTCCTCCCGATATCCCCACCATCACAGAAGCCAGTCTTCAGCCAATTCGATTCACTCCACGTGATATCAAGAAACGGCTGAGTGCACTGGATACAGCAAAGGCTATGGGCCCCAACAACATCCCAGCTGTAGTGCTGAAGACTTGTGCTCCAGAACTAGCTGCGCCTCTAGCCAAGCTGTTCGATTACAGCTACAACACTGGCATCTACCTGACAATGTGGAAAATTGCCCAGGTATGTCCTGTCCACAAAAAGCAGGACAAATCCAATCCGGCCAATTACCACCCCATCAGTCTACTCTCAATCATCAGCAAAGTGATGGAAGGTGTCGTCGACAGTGCTATCAAGCGGCACTTACTCACCAATAACCTGCTCACCGATGCTCAGTTTGGGTTCCGCCAGGACCACTCGGCTCCAGACCTCATTACAGCCTTGGTCCAAACATGGACAAAAGAGCTGAATTCCAGAGGTGAGCCCTTGACATCAAGGCAGCATTTGACTGAGTGTGGCACCAAGGAGCCCTAGTAAAATTGAAGTCAATGGGAATCAGGGGGAAAACTCTCCAGTGGCTGGAGTCATACCTAGCACAAAGGAAGATGGTAGTGGTTGCTGGAGGCTAATCATCTCAGCCCCAGGACATTGCTGCAGGAGTTCCTCAGGGCAGTGTCCTCGGCCCAACCATCTTCAGCTGCTTCATCAATGACCTTCCCTCCATCATAAGGTCAGAAATGGGGATGTTCGCTGATGATTGCACAGTGTTCAGTTCCATTCGCAACCCCTCAGATAATGAAGCGGTCCGAGCCCGCATGCAGCAAGACCTGGACAACATCCAGGCTTGGGCCGATATGTGGCAAGTAACATTTGCACCAGACAAGTGCCAGGCAATGACCATCTCCAACAAGAGAGAGTCCAACCACCTCCCCTTGACATTCAATGGCATTACCATCGCTGAAACCCCCACCATTAACATCCTGGGGGTCATCATTGACCAGAAACTTAACTGGACCAGCCATATAAATACTGTGACTATGAGAGCAGGTCAGAGGCTGGATGTTCTGCGGCGAGTGACTCACCTCCTGACTCCCCAAAGCCTTTCTACCATCTACATGGCACAAGTCAGGAGTGTGATGGAATACTCTCCACTTGCCTGGATGAGTGCAGCTCCAACAACACTTAAGAAGCTCGACACCATCCAGGACAAAGCAGCCCGCTTGATTGGCAACCCATCCACCACCCTAAACATTCACTCCCTTCACCACTGGCGCACCGTGGCTGCAGTGTGTACCATCCACAGGATGCACTGCAGCAACTCGCCAAGGCTTCTTCGACAGCACCTCCCAAACCCACGACCTCTACCATCTAGAAGGACAAGGGCAGCAGGAACATGGGAACAACATCACCTGCACGTTCCCCTCCAAGTCACACACCATCCCTACTTGGAAATATATCGCCGTTCCTTCATCGTCACTGGGTCAAAATCCTGGAACTCCCTTCCTAACAGCACTGTGGGAGAACCTTCACCACACGGACTGCAGCGGTTCAAGAAGGCGGCTCACCACCACCTTCTCGAGGGGCAATTAGGGATGGGCAATAAATGCCGGCCTCGCCAGCGACGCCTACATCCCATGAACGAATAAAAAAAAACACAGCCCACCCACCATGAAACACAGGTCCCCTACCCTGCAAAACACAGAGCGATGGGAGCACCTTGCACCTGGAAGTGGGGTCTGTGAATACTTAAGGGATGAGGAGGTTGTACACCTGAGGAAAGGGACTGTGTATCCAGGGGAAGGAGGCAGTGTATACTTTGATGTAAGTGCTACGTACCATGGGACTGTACATGTCAGAATGTAAAGCTGCGTGCTCCAGGGGAGAGTGCCTGTGTACCTGAGTGAGGGGACTTAATATACAAAGGACAGATTAAATCCGTATCAAGGTAACATCAGACAAGAGTCAGAACAGGATCAGATCAGGGCGATACAAAGATAGGTGGAAAAGCAAGTTGTGATGAGGACACAAAGTGTCTGCAAAGGGATATTGACAGGTTAAGCGAATGGGCAAAAATTTGGCAGATGGAATATAATGTGGGAAAATGTGAAGTCATCCACTTTGGGAGAAAAATAAAAAAGCAAAATATTATTTGAATGGAGAAATATTACAAAATGCTGCGGTACAGAGGGATCTGGGTGTCCTCATACATGAAACACAAAAAGTCAACATGCAGGTGCAGCAGGTAATCCGGAAGGCAAACGGAATATTGGCCTTTATTTCTAGGGGGATGGAGTATAAAAGCAGGGAAGTCTTGCTACAACTGTACAGGGTGCTGGTGAGACCACACCTGGAGTACTGCGTACAGTTCTGGTGCCCTTATTTAAGGAAGGACATACTTGCATTGGAGGCAGTTCAGAGAAGGTTCACTAAGTTGATTCCGGGTATGGAAGGGTTGTCTTATGAGGAAAGATTGAACAGGTTGGGTCTATACTCATTGGAGTTTAGAAGAATGAGAGGAGATCTTATTGAAACATACAAGATTCTGAGGGGCCTCGATAGGGTAGATGCTGAGAGGATGTTACCCCTCATGGGGGAATCTAAAACTAGGGGGCATAGTCTCAGAATAAGGGGTCATCCGTTTAATACGGAAATGTGGAGGAATTTCTTCTCCCAGAGGGTCGTGAATCTTTGGAATTCTTTGCCCCAAAAAGCTGTGGAGGCTGAGTCATTGAATACATTCAAGGCTGAGTTAGACAAATTTTTGATCAGCAAGGGAGTCAAAGGATATGGGGAAAAGGCGGGAAAGTGGAGTTGAGGTAAAAATCAGGTCAGCCATGATCTCCTTAAATGGTGGAGCAGGCTCGAAGGGCCGAATGGCCTACTCCTGCTCCTATCTCTTATAGTCTTATGGTCTTTTGATCGGAGTTAGATCAGGATCAGAGAAAGGTAAAATCATGGGTTTATATTCAGAGTCGGGTTTAGATTCAGCGTCAGGTTTAGATTCAGAGTCAGGTTTAGATTCAGAGATGGGTTTAGATTCAGAGTCAGGTTTAGATTCAGAGATGGGTTTAGATTCAGAGTCAGGTTTAGATTCAGAGTCAGGTTTAGATTCAGAGATGGGTTTAGATTCAGAGACGGGTTTAGATTCAGAGACGGGTTTAGATTCAGAGTCAGGTTTAGATTCAGAGTCAGGTTTAGATTCAGAGACGGGTTTAGATTCAGAGACGGGTTTAGATTCAGAGACGGGTTTAGATTCAGAGTCAGGTTTAGATTCAGAGTCAGGTTTAGATTCAGAGACGGGTTTCGATTCAGAGTCAGGTTTAGATTCAGAGTCAGGTTTAGATTCAGAGACGGGTTTAGATTCAGAGACGGGTTTAGATTCAGAGTCCGGTTTAGATTCAGAGACGGGTTTAGATTCAGAGTCAGGTTTAGATTCAGAGTCCGGTTTAGATTCACAGTCAGGTTTAGATTCAGAGACGGGTTTAGATTCAGAGACGGGTTTAGATTCAGAGGGCGCTAAATTGGGCCGTGTAGCGCCCGTTGTTTCGGCGCAACACGGCCTTTCCAACAACAAAGATGGCGTCTTGGATGCGCACACACGGTTCCTGCGTGACGTGCGCCAGACGCCATCTTGGTATAGGAGTTAGCGCAGGCGCAGATCACGAACACTGGAATCATGGAAAGTGGAGAGAAAATGGTTTCAATCAGTGTGCAACACCGATTTAAATGATAGACACCATTTTGGGACTTAACACTCAACTCAACGCACGGTCTTAACCCGAACCATCTGAACATGTCTTTGAGTGCCTGGAGGACCCCCCACCAGCGCTATTTAAAGGGACCATGCAGGATTTACAGGTTAGTGGCTGGATTATTGCCTCTGGCTGCCGAGACATTTGTAACTGTTTTTGGAGGTCTCTGAGAATTCAACACTAGGACGCGGGGACATTTCGAGCCAGGACGTGCAGGAGTGAAGTTAGAAAATGCTTCTACACGCAAAGGGTGATTTAGAACGCTCTTCTGCAGACGGCAGTTGATGCTAGCTCACTTGTGAATGTTAAATCTGAGATTGATAGATTTCTGTGAACCAAGGGTATTATGGGATATGGGGCTAAGGCGGGTATATGGAGTTAGGTCACAGGTCCACCATAATCTCATTGAATGGTGGAAAAGGCTCGAGGGGCTAAATGTCACTGCCACTTGCTGCCTCTTGATATGCGCCATCTTGTCCTGCAAGAAAGCGAGGCGTGTGCCTGGGTGATGTACCTGTCATGGGTGAATAGCTGCCAGTGTGTGTGACCTGTAATTTGTGGGTGGACGGCTTGAAACAGTGGTAATGTGTAAGGGTGAGAGGAATTATCTGATTGGGAGAGTTGAGTACTGATGGAAAGAGTTTATTGGTATGTGGGTGATGGGGGTGTAGTGTGTGGTGCAGTTGGGAGGAGACGCCACTTGACAGTTGACCTCACTCACCTTGACCACTCATGTCAAAGCATTGAACTTCTTCCTGCACTGCATCCATGTTCATGATGCTCTGCTCCTGGCATTGACTTCGTCCCCCACTGCCTCCCACTGCCTTTTGTGTATATGTCTGGAGGGCCTCTTGCCCCTCCCCCCCTTGCGGATATAGGATGTCCCTCCTTCTGTCCACCTCTTGTTCCCAAGGTCTCTAGTGCATCAGCAGAGAACCTTGGTGCATGCACTCTCACAGGCCTGGGACCAACTCAGATCAGCAGATTGGTGAGGTCTGGTGTACAGATTGGAGGATGTGGGATTTAGTTGTGTGCAACCTTTATTCAATGTTTTAACATAACTCATCAGTGTGTAAACATAGGGATGGGATCTGCATCTGTGTTTTACGTGTGCGATGTCCGATCTCTGTTCAGACTCCATGCAGACAGTAGAACTGTTATTTTCAGCAAATAACAGGTACCAGCTACCTTTAAGAGATTTCTAAGAAACATCCTCCCTTTAAGAGATGGTGCTCCCTCTGGTGGTGTAAAGTGTGAATTGCATTGATTCCACGTGCAAGGCCCAGAATGGAACGCCCATTCCAGGGAAGTGCTCCCTGGGGACCAAACCTGGGTCTTGCCTGCCCAGGGTCCGTCGGGCGCGGGGTGTTCGCGCATCGCGCTACCATCGCCCAGAACGGACCCTTATCCAATTTTTCCCCCAGAGTCTTGTTTAGATTCAGGGAGGGTTTAAGATTCAGGTTCAGATTCGATTCAGGAAGAGGTTTAGATTTATTGTCTGGTTTAGATTCTGGATCAGGCTTTGATTCAGGAACAGGTTTAACTTCAGGATCGGGTGTAGATTTAGCAACGGTTTAGATTCAGGGTCGCATTTAGAATCAGGATCGGGATTAGATTCAGGATCGGGTTTAGATTCAGGATCGGGTTTAGATTCAGAGACCGGTTTAGATTCAGAGTCGGGTTTAGATTCAGAGTCGGGTTTAGATTCAGAGTCGGGTTTCGATTCAGGATCAGGTTTAGATTCAGGAACAGGTTTAGATTCAGGATCGGGATTAGATTCAGGATCAGGTTTAGATTCAGGATCAGGTTTAGATTCAGGGACAGGTTTAGATTCAGGATCAGGTTTGGATTCAGGGTCGGGTTTAGATTCAGGGTCAGGTTTAGATTCAGGATCAGATTTAGATTCAAGATCAGGTTCAGATTCAGGAACAGGTTTAGATTCAGGATCGGGTTTAGATTCAAGATCGGGTTTGGATTCAGGATCGGGTTTAGATTCAGGATCGGGTTTAGATTCAGAGTCGGGTTTAGATTCAGAGTCAGGTTTAGATTCAGAGTCGGGTTTAGATTCAGGATTGGGTTTAGATTCTGAGTCAGGTTTAGATTCAGGGTCGGGTTTAGATTCAGAGTCAGGTTTAGATTCAGAGTCGGGTTTAGATTCAGGATTGGGTTTAGATTCTGAGTCGGGTTTAGATTCAGGATTGGGTTTAGATTCAGGATTGGGTTTAGATTCAGGATCGGGTTTAGATTCAGAGTCGAGTTTAGATTCAGGATCAGATTTAGATTCAAGATCGGGATTAGATTCAGGAACAGGTTTAGATTCAAGATCGGGATTAGATTCAGGAACAGGTTTAGATTCAGGGACAGGTTTAGATTCAGGATCGGGTTTGGATTCAGGATCGGGTTTGGATTCAGAGTCGGGTTCAGATTCAGAGTCAGGTTTAAATTCAGAGACGGGTTTAGATTCAGAGTCAGGTTTAGATTCAGAGTCAGGTTTAGATTCAGAGTCAGGTTCAGATTCAGAGACGGGTTTAGATTCAGAGTCAGGTTTAGATTCAGAGATGGGTTTAGATTCAGAGATGGGTTTAGATTCAGAGTCAGGTTTAGATTCAGAGATGGGTTTAGATTCAGAGTCGGGTTTAGATTCAGAGTCAGGTTTAGATTCAGAGATGGGTTTAGATTCAGAGATGGGTTTAGATTCAGAGACGGGTTTAGATTGAGAGTCAGGTTTAGATTCAGAGACGGGTTTAGATTCAGAGTCAGGTTTCGATTCAGAGTCAGGTTTAGATTCAGAGACGGGTTTAGATTCAGAGTCAGGTTTCGATTCAGAGATGGGTTTAGATTCAGAGATGGGTTTAGATTCAGAGACGGGTTTAGATTCAGAGTCAGGTTTAGATTCAGAGTCAGGTTTAGATTCAGAGACGGGTTTAGATTCAGAGATGGGTTTAGATTCAGAGTCAGGTTTAGATTCAGAGACGGGTTTAGATTCAGAGTCGGGTTTAGATTCAGAGTCAGGTTTAGATTCAGAGTCAGGTTTAGATTCAGAGACGGGTTTAGATTCAGAGTCAGGTTTAGATTCAGAGATGGGTTTAGATTCAGAGTCGGGTTTAGATTCAGAGTCAGGTTTAGATTCAGAGTCAGGTTCAGATTCAGGATCAGGTTTGGATTCAGGGTCGGGTTTAGATTCAGGGTCAGGTTTAGATTCAGGATCAGATTTAGATTCAAGATCAGGTTCAGATTCAGGAACAGGTTTAGATTCAGGATCGGGTTTAGATTCAAGATCGGGTTTGGATTCAGGATCGGGTTTAGATTCAGGATCGGGTTTAGATTCAGAGTCGGGTTTAGATTCAGAGATGGGTTTAGATTCAGAGACGGGTTTAGATTCAGAGACGGGTTTAGATTCAGAGACGGGTTTAGATTCAGAGTCAGGTTTAGATTCAGAGTCGGGTTTAGATTCAGAGTCAGGTTTAGATTCAGAGTCAGGTTTAGATTCAGAGTCAGGTTTAGATTCAGAGATGGGTTTCGATTCAGAGACGGGTTTAGATTCAGAGTCAGGTTTAGATTCAGAGACGGGTTCAGATTCAGAGACGGGTTCAGATTCAGAGACGGGTTCAGATTCAAAGACGGGTTTAGATTCAGAGTCAGGTTTAGATTCAGAGACGGGTTTAGATTCAGATTCAGGTTTAGATTCAGAGACGGGTTTAGATTCAGAGTCAGGTTTAGATTCAGAGACGGGTTTAGATTCAGAGTCAGGTTTAGATTCAGAGACGGGTTTAGATTCAGAGTCAGGTTTAGATTCAGAGACGGGTTTAGATTCAGAGTCAGGTTTAGATTCAGAGTCAGGTTTAGATTCAGAGACGGGTTTAGATTCAGAGTCAGGTTTAGATTCAGAGATGGGTTTAGATTCAGAGTCAGGTTTAGATTCAGAGACGGGTTTAGATTCAGAGTCAGGTTTAGATTCAGAGATGGGTTTAGATTCAGAGATGGGTTTAGATTCAGAGATGGGTTTAGATTCAGAGTCAGGTTTAGATTCAGAGACGGGTTTAGATTCAGAGTCAGGTTTAGATTCAGAGATGGGTTTAGATTCAGAGATGGGTTTAGATTCAGAGTCAGGTTTAGATTCAGAGATGGGTTTAGATTCAGAGTCAGGTTTAGATTCAGAGATGGGTTTCGATTCAGAGATGGGTTTCGATTCAGAGTCAGGTTTAGATTCAGAGTCAGGTCGAGATTCAGAGACTGGTTTAGATTCAGAGACGGGTTCAGATTCAGAGATGGGTTTAGATTCAGAGGGCGCTAAATTGGGCCGTGTAGCGCCCGTTGTTTCGGCGCAACACGGCCTTTCCAACAACAAAGATGGCGTCTTGGATGCGCACACACGGATCCTGTGTGACGTGCGCCAGACGCCATCTTGGTATAGGAGTTAGCGCAGGCGCAGATCACGAACACTGGAATCATGTAAAGTTGAGAGAAAATGGTTTCAATCAGTGTGCAACACCGATTTAAATGATAGACACCATTTTGGGACTTAACACTCAACTCAACGCACGGTCTTAACCCGAACCATCTGAACATGTCTTTGAGTGCCTGGAGGACCCCCCACCAGCGCTATTTAAAGGGACCATGCAGGATTTACAGGTTAGTGGCTGGATTATTGCCTCTGGCTGCCGAGACATTTGTAACAGTTTTTGGAGGTCTCCGAGAATTCAACACTAGGACGCGGGGACATTTCGAGCCAGGACGTGCAGGAGTGAAGTTAGAAAATGCTTCTACACGCAAAGGGTGATTTAGAACGCTCTTCTGCAGACGGCAGTTGATGCTAGCTCACTTGTGAATGTTAAATCTGAGATTGATAGATTTCTGTGAACCAAGGGTATTATGGGATATGGGGCTAAGGCGGGTATATGGAGTTAGGTCACAGGTCCACCATAATCTCATTGAATGGTGGAAAAGGCTCGAGGGGCTAAATGTCACTGCCACTTGCTGCCTCTTGATATGCGCCATCTTGTCCTGCAAGAAAGCGAGGCGTGTGCCTGGGTGATGTACCTGTCATGGATGAATAGCTGCCAGTGTGTGTGACCTGTAATTTGTGGGTGGACGGCTTGAAACAGTGGTAATGTGTAAGGGTGAGAGGAATTATCTGATTGGGAGAGTTGAGTACTGATGGAAAGAGTTTATTGGTATGTGGGTGATGGGGGTGTAGTGTGTGGTGCAGTTGGGAGGAGACGCCACTTGACAGTTGACCTCACTCACCTTGACCACTCATGTCAAAGCATTGAACTTCTTCCTGCACTGCATCCATGTTCATGATGCTCTGCTCCTGGCATTGACTTCGTCCCCCACTGCCTCCCACTGCCTTTTGTGTATATGTCTGGAGGGCCTCTTGCCCCTCCCCCCCTTGCGGATATAGGATGTCCCTCCTTCTGTCCACCTCTTGTTCCCAAGGTCTCTCGTGCATCAGCAGAGAACCTTGGTGCATGCACTCTCACAGGCCTGGGACCAACTCAGATCGGCAGATTAGTGAGATCTGGTGTACAGATTGGAGGATGTGGGATTTAGTTGTGTGCAACCTTTATTCAATGTTTTAACATAACTCATCAGTGTGTAAACATAGGGATGGGATCTGCATCTGTGTTTTACGTGTGCGATGTCCGATCTCTGTTCAGACTCCATGCAGACAGTAGAACTGTTATTTTCAGCAAATAACAGGTACCAGCTACCTTTAAGAGATTTCTAAGAAACATCCTCCCTTTAAGAGATGGTGCTCCCTCTGGTGGTGTAAAGTGTGAATTGCATTGATTCCACGTGCAAGGCCCAGAATGGAACGCCCATTCCAGGGAAGTGCTCCCTGGGGACCAAACCTGGGTCTTGCCTGCCCAGGGTCCGTCGGGCGCGGGGTGTTCGCGCATCGCGCTACCATCGCCCAGAACGGACCCTTATCCAATTTTTCCCCCAGAGTCTTGTTTAGATTCAGGGAGGGTTTAAGATTCAGGTTCAGATTCGATTCAGGAAGAGGTTTAGATTTATTGTCTGGTTTAGATTCTGGATCAGGCTTTGATTCAGGAACAGGTTTAACTTCAGGATCGGGTGTAGATTGAGCAACGGTTTAGATTCAGGGTCGCATTTAGAATCAGGATCGGGATTAGATTCAGGATCGGGTTTAGATTCAGGATCGGGTTTAGATTCAGAGACCGGTTTCGATTCAGGATCAGGTTTAGATTCAGGTACAGGTTTAGATTCAGGATCGGGATTAGATTCAGGATCAGGTTTAGATTCAGGAACAGGTTTAGATTCAGGATCGGGATTAGATTCAGGATCAGATTCAGATTCAAGATCAGGTTCAGATTCAGGAACAGGTTTAGATTCAGGATCGGGTTTAGATTCAAGATCGGGTTTGGATTCAGGATCGGGTTTAGATTCAGGATCGGGTTTAGATTCAGAGTCGGGTTTAGATTCAGAGTCGGGTTTAGATTCAGAGTCAGGTTTAGATTCAGAGTCGGGTTTAGATTCAGGATTGGGTTTAGATTCTGAGTCAGGTTTAGATTCAGGGTCGGGTTTAGATTCAGAGTCAGGTTTAGATTCAGAGTCGGGTTTAGATTCAGGATTGGGTTTAGATTCTGAGTCGGGTTTAGATTCAGGATTGGGTTTAGATTCAGGATTGGGTTTAGATTCAGGATCGGGTTTAGATTCAGAGTCGAGTTTAGATTCAGGATCAGATTTAGATTCAAGATCGGGATTAGATTCAGGAACAGGTTTAGATTCAAGATCGGGATTAGATTCAGGAACAGGTTTAGATTCAGGGACAGGTTTAGATTCAGGATCGGGTTTAGATTCAGGATCGGGTTTGGATTCAGGATCGGGTTTGGATTCAGAGTCGGGTTCAGATTCAGAGTCAGGTTTAAATTCAGAGACGGGTTTAGATTCAGAGTCAGGTTTAGATTCAGAGTCAGGTTTAGATTCAGAGTCAGGTTCAGATTCAGAGATGGGTTTAGATTCAGAGTCAGGTTTAGATTCAGAGATGGGTTTAGATTCAGAGTCGGGTTTAGATTCAGAGTCAGGTTTAGATTCAGAGATGGGTTTAGATTCAGAGATGGGTTTAGATTCAGAGACGGGTTTAGATTCAGAGTCAGGTTTAGATTCAGAGACGGGTTTAGATTCAGAGTCAGGTTTAGATTCAGAGTCAGGTTTAGATTCAGAGACGGGTTTAGATTCAGAGTCAGGTTTCGATTCAGGATCAGGTTTGGATTCAGGGTCGGGTTTAGATTCAGGGTCAGGTTTAGATTCAGGATCAGATTTAGATTCAAGATCAGGTTCAGATTCAGGAACAGGTTTAGATTCAGGATCGGGTTTAGATTCAAGATCGGGTTTGGATTCAGGATCGGGTTTAGATTCAGGATCGGGTTTAGATTCAGGATCGGGTTTAGATTCAGAGTCAGGTTTAGATTCAGAGATGGGTTCAGATTCAGAGACGGGTTTAGATTCAGAGACGGGTTTAGATTCAGAGACGGGTTTAGATTCAGAGTCAGGTTTAGATTCAGAGATGGGTTTAGATTCAGAGTCAGGTTTAGATTCAGAGTCAGGTTTAGATTCAGAGTCAGGTTTAGATTCAGAGACGGGTTTAGATTCAGAGACGGGTTTAGATTCAGAGTCAGGTTTAGATTCAGAGACGGGTTTAGATTCAGAGACGGGTTTCGATTCAGAGACGGGTTTAGATTCAGAGACGGGTTTAGATTCAGAGTCAGGTTTAGATTCAGAGACGGGTTTAGATTCAGAGTCAGGTTTAGATTCAGAGACGGGTTTAGATTCAGAGTCAGGTTTAGATTCAGAGACGGGTTTAGATTCAGAGTCAGGTTTAGATTCAGAGACGGGTTTAGATTCAGAGACGGGTTTAGATTCAGAGACGGATTTAGATTCAGAGTCAGGTTTAGATTCAGAGTCAGGTTTAGATTCAGAGACGGGTTTAGATTCAGAGTCAGGTTTAGATTCAGAGACGGGTTTAGATTCAGAGACGGGTTTAGATTCAGAGTCAGGTTTAGATTCAGAGACGGGTTTAGATTCAGAGACGGGTTTAGATTCAGAGTCAGGTTTAGATTCAGAGATGGGTTTAGATTCAGAGACGGGTTTAGATTCAGAGAAGGGTTTAGATTCAGAGTCAGGTTTAGATTCAGAGACGGGTTTAGATTCAGAGTCAGGTTTAGATTCAGAGTCAGGTTTAGATTCAGAGACGGGTTTAGATTCAGAGTCAGGTTTAGATTCAGAAATGGGTTTAGATTCAGAGTCAGGTTTAGATTCAGAGTCAGGTTTAGATTCAGAGTCAGTTTTAGATTCAGAGTCAGGTTTAGATTCAGAGACGGGTTTAGATTCAGAGACGGGTTTAGATTCAGAGTCCGGTTTAGATTCAGAGTCCGGTTTAGATTCAGAGTCAGGTTTAGATTCAGAGACGGGTTTAGATTCAGAGACGGGTTTAGATTCAGAGTCAGGTTTAGATTCAGAGTCAGGTTTAGATTCAGAGATGGGTTTAGATTCAGAGTCAGGTTTAGATTCAGAGACGGGTTTAGATTCAGAGACGGGTTTAGATTCAGAGTCAGGTTTAGATTCAGAGACGGGTTTAGATTCAGAGACGGGTTTAGATTCAGAGACTGGTTTAGATTCAGAGACGGGTTTAGATTCAGAGACGGGTTTAGATTCAGAGATGGGTTTAGATTCAGAGTCAGGTTTAGATTCAGAGTCAGGTTTAGATTCAGGATCAGGTTTGGATTCAGGGTCGGGTTTAGATTCAGGGTCAGGTTTAGATTCAGGATCAGATTTAGATTCAAGATCAGGTTCAGATTCAGGATCGGGTTTAGATTCAGGATCGGGTTTAGATTCAGGATCGGGTTTAGATTCAGGATCGGGTTTAGATTCAGGATCAGATTTAGATTCAAGATCGGGATTAGATTCAGGAACAGGTTTAGATTCAAGATCGGGATTAGATTCAAGAACAGGTGTAGATTCAGGGACAGGTTTAGATTCAGGATCGGGTTTAGATTCAGGATCGGATTTGGATTCAGGATCGGGTTTAGATTCAGAGTCGGGTTCAGATTCAGAGTCAGGTTTAAATTCAGAGACGGGTTTAGATTCAGAGTCAGGTTTAGATTCAGAGTCAGGTTTAGATTCAGAGTCAGGTTTAGATTCAGAGTCAGGTTTAGATTCAGAGATGGGTTTAGATTCAGAGTCGGGTTTAGATTTAGAGTCAGGTTTAGATTCAGAGTCAGGTTTAGATTCAGAGTCAGGTTTAGATTCAGAGATGGGTTTAGATTCAGAGTCAGGTTTAGATTCAGAGACGGGTTTAGATTCAGAGATGGGTTTAGATTCAGAGTCAGGTTTAGATTCAGAGTCAGGTTTAGATTCAGAGTCAGGTTTAGATTCAGAGATGGGTTTAGATTCAGAGTCAGGTTTAGATTCAGAGACGGGTTTAGATTCAGAGTCAGGTTTAGATTCAGAGACGGGTTTAGATTCTGAGACGGGTTTAGATTCAGAGTCAGGTTTAGATTCAGAGATGGCTTTCGATTCAGAGATGGGTTTAGATTCAGAGTCAGGTTTAGATTCAGAGTCAGGTTTAGATTCAGAGTCGGGTTTAGATTCAGAGATGGGTTTAGATTCAGAGTCAGGTTTAGATTCAGAGATGGGTTTTGATTCAGAGTCAGGTTTAGATTCAGAGTCAGGTTTAGATTCAGAGATGGGTTTAGATTCAGAGATGGGTTTAGATTCAGAGACGGGTTTAGATTCAGAGTCAGGTTTAGATTCAGAGATGGGTTTAGATTCAGAGTCAGGTTTAGATTCAGAGTCAGGTTTAGATTCAGAGACGGGTTTAGATTCAGAGATGGGTTTAGATTCAGAGTCAGGTTTAGATTCAGAGACGGGTTTAGATTCAGAGATGGGTTTAGATTCAGAGTCAGGTTTAGATTCAGAGACGGGTTTAGATTCAGAGACGGGTTTAGATTCAGAGTCAGGTTTAGATTCAGAGACGGGTTTAGATTCAGAGTCAGGTTTAGATTCAGAGACTGGTTTAGATTCAGAGACGGGTTTAGATTCAGAGACGGGTTTAGATTCAGAGTCAGGTTTAGATTCAGAGTCAGGTTTAGATTCAGGATCAGGTTTGGATTCAGGGTCGGGTTTAGATTCAGGGTCAGGTTTTGATTCAGGATCAGATTTAGATTCAAGATCAGGTTCAGATTCAGGATCGGGTTTAGATTCAGGATCGGGTTTAGATTCAGGATCGGGTTTAGATTCAGGATCGTGTTTAGATTCAGAGTCGGGTTTAGATTCAGAGTCCGGTTTAGATTCAGGATCGGGTTTAGATTCAGAGTCAGGTTTAGATTCAGGATCGGGTTTAGATTCAGGATCGGGTTTAGATTCAGGATCAGATTTAGATTCAAGATCGGGATTAGATTCAGGAACTGGTTTAGATTCACGATCGGGATTAGATTCAGGGACAGGTTTAGATTCAGGGACAGGTTTAGATTCAGGATCGGGTTTAGATTCAGGATCGGGTTTGGATTAAGGATCGGGTTTAGATTCAGAGTCGGGTTCAGATTCAGAGTCAGGTTTAGATTCAGAGTCAGGTTTAGATTCAGAGTCAGGTTTAGATTCAGAGATGGGTTTAGATTCAGAGTCAGGTTTAGATTCAGAGATGGGTTTAGATTCAGAGTCAGGTTTAGATTCTGAGACGGGTTTAGATTCAGAGACGGGTTTAGATTCAGAGACTTGTTTAGATTCAGAGATGGGTTTAGATTCAGAGATGGGTTTAGATTCAGAGTCGGGTTTAGATTCAGAGTCAGGTTTAGATTCAGAGTCAGGTTTAAATTCAGAGTCAGGTTTAGATTCAGAGTCAGGTTTAGATTCAGAGTCGGGTTTAGATTCAGAGATGGGTTTTGATTCAGAGTCAGGTTTAGATTCAGAGTCAGGTTTAGATTCAGAGATGGGTTCAGATTAGAGATGGGTTTAGATTCAGAGACGGTTTAGATTCAGAGTCAGGATTAGATTCAGAGATGGGTTTAGATTCAGAGTCAGGTTTAGATTCAGAGTCAGGTTTAAATTCAGAGTCAGGTTTAGATTCAGAGTCAGGTTTAGATTCAGAGTCGGGTTTAGATTCAGAGATGGGTTTTGATTCAGAGTCAGGTTTAGATTCAGAGTCAGGTTTAGATTCAGAGATGGGTTCAGATTAGAGATGGGTTTAGATTCAGAGACGGGTTTAGATTCAGAGTCAGGTTCAGATTCAGAGATGGGTTTAGATTCAGAGACGGGTTTAGATTCAGAGTCAGGTTTAGATTCAGAGATGGGTTTAGATTCAGAGTCAGGTTTAGATTCAGAGTCAGGTTTAGATTCAGAGACGGGTTTAGATTCAGAGATGGGTTTAGATTCAGAGTCAGGTTTAGATTCAGAGACGGGTTTAGATTCAGAGATGGGTTTAGATTCAGAGTCAGGTTTAGATTCAGAGACGGGTTTAGATTCAGAGATGGGTTTAGATTCAGAGTCAGGTTTAGATTCAGAGTCAGGTTTAGATTCAGAGTCAGGTTTAGATTCAGAGATGGGTTTAGATTCAGAGTCAGGTTTAGATTCAGAGACGGGTTTAGATTCAGAGTCAGGTTTAGATTCAGAGTCAGGTTTAGATTCAGAGACGGGTTTAGATTCTGAGACGGGTTTAGATTCAGAGTCAGGTTTAGATTCAGAGATGCGTTTAGATTCAGAGATGGGTTTAGATTCAGAGTCAGGTTTAGATTCAGAGTCAGGTTTAGATTCAGAGTCGGGTTTAGATTCAGAGATGGGTTTAGATTCAGAGTCAGGTTTAGATTCAGAGATGGGTTTTGATTCAGAGTCAGGTTTAGATTCAGAGTCAGGTTTAGATTCAGAGATGGGTTTAGATTCAGAGACGGGTTTAGATTCAGAGTCAGGTTTAGATTCAGAGATGGGTTTAGATTCAGAGTCAGGTTTAGATTCAGAGTCAGGTTTAGATTCAGAGACGGGTTCAGATTCAGAGATGGGTTTAGATTCAGAGTCAGGTTTAGATTCAGAGACGGGTTTAGATTCAGAGATGGGTTTAGATTCAGAGTCAGGTTTAGATTCAGAGACGGGTTTACATTCAGAGATGGGTTTAGATTCGGAGTCAGGTTTAGATTCAGAGTCAGGTTTAGATTCAGAGTCAGGTTTAGATTCAGAGACGGGTTTAGATTCAGAGTCAGGTTTAGATTCAGAGATGGGTTTAGATTCAGAGTCAGGTTTAGATTCAGAGTCAGGTTTAGATTCAGAGTCAGTTTTAGATTCAGAGTCAGGTTTAGATTCAGAGACGGGTTTAGATTCAGAGACGGGTTTAGATTCAGAGTCCGGTTTAGATTCAGAGTCAGGTTTAGATTCAGAGACGGGTTTAGATTCAGAGACGGGTTTAGATTCAGAGACGGGTTTAGATTCAGAGTCAGGTTTCGATTCAGAGTCAGGTTTAGATTCAGAGACGGGTTTAGATTCAGAGACGGGTTTAGATTCAGAGTCAGGATTAGATTCAGAGTCAGGTTTAGATTCAGAGATGGGTTTAGATTCAGAGCCGGGTTTAGATTCAGAGTCAGGTTTAGATTCAGAGTCAGGTTTAGATTCAGAGACGGGTTTAGATTCAGAGACGGGTTTAGATTCAGAGTCAGGTTTAGATTCAGAGATGGGTTTAGATTCAGAGTCAGGTTTAGATTCAGAGTCATGTTTAGATTCAGAGTTAGGTTTAGATTCAGAGTCAGTTTTAGATTCAGAGTCAGGTTTAGATTCAGAGACGGGTTTAGATTCAGAGATGGGTTTAGATTCAGAGTCAGGTTCAGATTCAAAGTCTGGTTTAGATTCAGAGACTGGTTTAGATTCAGAGACGGGTTTAGATTCAGAGACGGGTTTAGATTCAGAGTCCGGTTTAGATTCAGAGTCAGGTTTAGATTCAGAGTCAGGTTTAGATTCAGAGATGGGTTTAGATTCAGAGTCAGGTTTAGATTCAGAGACGGGTTTAGATTCAGAGACGGGTTTAGATTCAGAGTCAGGTTTAGATTCAGAGACGGGTTTAGATTCAGAGACGGGTTTAGATTCAGAGTCAGGTTTAGATTCAGAGACTGGTTTAGATTCAGAGACGGGTTTAGATTCAGAGACGGGTTTAGATTCAGAGACGGGTTTAGATTCAGAGATGGGTTTAGATTCAGAGTCAGGCTTAGATTCAGAGTCAGGTTTAGATTCAGGATCAGGTTTGGATTCAGGGTCGGGTTTAGATTCAGGGTCAGGTTTAGATTCAGGATCAGATTTAGATTCAAGATCAGGTTCAGATTCAGGAACAGGTTTAGATTCAGGATCGGGTTTAGATTCAGGATCGGGTTTAGATTCAGAGTCGGGTTTAGATTCAGAGTCGGGTTTAGATTCAGGATCGGGTTTAGATTCAGAGTCAGGTTTAGATTCAGAGTCGGGTTTAGATTCAGGATCGGGTTTAGATTCAGGATCGGGTTTAGATTCAGGATCGGGTTCAGATTCAGGATCAGATTTAGATTCAAGATCGGGATTAGATTCAGGAACAGGTTTAGATTCAAGATCGGGATTAGATTCAGGAACAGGTTTAGATTCAGGGACAGGTTTAGATTCAGGATCGGGTTTAGATTCAGGATCGGGTTTGGATTCAGGATCGGGTTTAGATTCAGAGTCGGGTTCAGATTCAGAGTCAGGTTTAAATTCAGAGACGGGTTTAGATTCAGAGTCAGGTTTAGATTCAGAGTCAGGTTTAGATTCAGAGTCAGGTTTAGATTCAGAGTCAGGTTTAGATTCAGAGATGGGTTTAGATTCAGAGTCAGGTTTAGATTCAGAGATGGGTTTAGATTCAGAGACGGGTTTAGATTCAGAGTCAGGTTTAGATTCAGAGTCAGGTTTAGATTCAGAGATGGGTTTAGATTCAGAGACGGGTTTAGATTCAGAGTCAGGTTTAGATTCAGAGTCAGGTTTAGATTCAGAGTCAGGTTTAGATTCAGAGATGGGTTTAGATTCAGAGTCAGGTTTAGATTCAGAGATGGGTTTAGATTCAGAGTCAGGTTTAGATTCAGAGTCAGGTTTAGATTCAGAGATGTGTTTAGATTCAGAGATGGGTTTAGATTCAGAGATGGGTTTAGATTCAGAGATGGGTTTAGATTCAGAGACGGGTTTAGATTCAGAGATGGGTTTAGATTCAGAGATGGGTTTAGATTCAGAGTCCGGTTTAGATTCAGAGTCAGGTTTAGATTCAGAGTCAGGTTTAAATTCAGAGTCAGGTTTAGATTCAGAGTCAGGTTTAGATTCAGAGTCGGGTTTAGATTCAGAGATGGGTTTAGATTCAGAGTCAGGTTTAGATTCAGAGACGGGTTTAGATTCAGAGTCGGGTTTAGATTCAGAGACGGGTTTAGATTCAGAGTCAGGTTTAGATTCAGAGTGAGGTTTAGATTCAGAGACGGGTTTAGATTCAGAGTCAGGTTTAGATTCAGAGATGGGTTTAGATTCAGAGTCAGGTTTAGATTCAGAGACGGGTTTAGATTCAGAGACGGGTTTAGATTCAGAGCCGGGTTTAGATTCAGAGTCCGGTTTAGATTCAGAGTCAGGTTTAGATTCAGAGACGGGTTTAGATTCAGAGACGGGTTTAGATTCAGAGTCAGGTTTAGATTCAGAGTCAGGTTTAGATTCAGAGACGGGTTTAGATTCAGAGACGGGTTTAGATTCAGAGTCAGGTTTAGATTCAGAGTCAGGTTTAGATTCAGAGATGGGTTTAGATTCAGAGCCGGGTTTAGATTCAGAGTCAGGTTTAGATTCAGAGTCAGGTTTAGATTCAGAGACGGGTTTAGATTCAGAGACGGGTTTAGATTCAGAGTCAGGTTTAGATTCAGAGATGGGTTTAGATTCAGAGTCAGGTTTAGATTCAGAGTCAGGTTTAGATTCAGAGTCAGTTTTAGATTCAGAGTCAGGTTTAGATTCAGAGACGGGTTTAGATTCAGAGACGGGTTTAGATTCAGAGTCAGGTTTAGATTCAGAGTCTGGTTTAGATTCAGAGACTGGTTTAGATTCAGAGACGGGTTTAGATTCAGTGTCCGGTTTAGATTCAGAGTCAGGTTTAGATTCAGAGATGGGTTTAGATTCAGAGTCAGGTTTAGATTCAGAGATGGGTTTAGATTCAGAGTCAGGTTTAGATTCAGAGACGGGTTTAGATTCAGAGACGGGTTTAGATTCAGAGTCAGGTTTAGATTCAGAGACGGGTTTAGATTCAGAGACGGGTTTAGATTCAGAGTCAGGTTTAGATTCAGAGACTGGTTTAGATTCAGAGACGGGTTTAGATTCAGAGACGGGTTTAGATTCAGAGATGGGTTTAGATTCAGAGTCAGGTTTAGATTCAGAGTCAGGTTTAGATTCAGGATCAGGTTTGGATTCAGGGTCGGGTTTAGATTCAGGGTCAGGTTTAGATTCAGGATCAGATTTAGATTCAAGATCAGGTTCAGATTCAGGAACAGGTTTAGATTCAGGATCGGGTTTAGATTCAGGATCGGGTTTAGATTCAGGATCGGGTTTAGATTCAGGATCGGGTTTTGATTCAGAGTCGGGTTTAGATTCAAGATCGGGATTAGATTCAGGAACAGGTTTAGATTCAGGGACAGGTTTAGATTCAGGATCGGGTTTAGATTCAGGATCGGGTTTGGATTCAGGATCGGGTTTGGATTCAGAGTCGGGTTCAGATTCAGAGTCAGGTTTAGATTCAGAGTCAGGTTTAGATTCAGAGATGGGTTTAGATTCAGAGTCAGGTTTAGATTCAGAGACGGGTTTAGATTCAGAGACGGGTTTAGATTCAGAGTCAGGTTTAGATTCAGAGACGGGTTTAGATTCAGAGACGGGTTTAGATTCAGAGTCAGGTTTAGATTCAGAGACTGGTTTAGATTCAGAGACGGGTTTAGATTCAGAGACGGGTTTAGATTCAGAGTCAGGTTTAGATTCAGAGTCAGGTTTAGATTCAGGATCAGGTTTGGATTCAGGGTCGGGTTTAGATTCAGGGTCAGGTTTAGATTCAGGATCAGATTTAGATTCAAGATCAGGTTCAGATTCAGGAACAGGTTTAGATTCAGGATCGGGTTTAGATTCAGGATCGGGTTTAGATTCAGGATCGGGTTTAGATTCAGAGTCGGGTTTAGATTCAGAGTCGGGTTTAGATTCAGGATCGGGTTTAGATTCAGAGTCAGGTTTAGATTCAGAGTCGGGTTTAGATTCAGGATCGGGTTTAGATTCAGGATCGGGTTTAGATTCAGGATCGGGTTCAGATTCAGGATCAGATTTAGATTCAAGATCGGGATTAGATTCAGGAACAGGTTTAGATTCAAGATCGGGATTAGATTCAGGAACAGGTTTAGATTCAGGGACAGGTTCAGATTCAGGATCGGGTTTAGATTCAGGATCGGGTTTGGATTCAGAGATGGGTTTAGATTCAGAGATGGGTTTAGATTCAGAGACGGGTTTAGATTCAGAGACGGGTTTAGATTCAGAGATGGGTTTAGATTCAGAGATGGGTTTAGATTCAGAGTCCGGTTTAGATTCAGAGATGGGTTTAGATTCAGAGTCAGGTTTAGATTCAGAGATTGGTTTAGATTCAGAGACGGGTTTAGATTCAGAGTCAGGTTTAGATTCAGAGTCAGGTTTAGATTCAGAGATGGGTTTAGATTCAGAGATGGGTTTAGATTCAGAGATGGGTTTAGATTCACAGATGGGTTTAGATTCAGAGACGGGTTTAGATTCAGAGATGGGTTTAGATTCAGAGATGGGTTTAGATTCAGAGTCCGGTTTAGATTCAGAGTCAGGTTTAGATTCAGAGTCAGGTTTAAATTCAGAGTCAGGTTTAGATTCAGAGTCAGGTTTAGATTCAGAGTCGGGTTTAGATTCAGAGATGGGTTTAGATTCAGAGTCAGGTTTAGATTCAGAGACGGGTTTAGATTCAGAGTCGGGTTTAGATTCAGAGACGGGTTTAGATTCAGAGTCAGGTTTAGATTCAGAGTGAGGTTTAGATTCAGAGACGGGTTTAGATTCAGAGTCAGGTTTAGATTCAGAGATGGGTTTAGATTCAGAGTCAGGTTTAGATTCAGAGACGGGTTTAGATTCAGAGACGGGTTTAGATTCAGAGACGGGTTTAGATTCAGAGTCCGGTTTAGATTCAGAGTCAGGTTTAGATTCAGAGACGGGTTTAGATTCAGAGACAGGTTTAGATTCAGAGTCAGGTTTAGATTCAGAGTCAGGTTTAGATTCAGAGACGGGTTTAGATTCAGAGTCAGGTTTAGATTCAGAGTCAGGTTTAGATTCAGAGTCAGGTTTAGATTCAGAGATGGGTTTAGATTCAGAGCCGGGTTTAGATTCAGAGTCAGGTTTAGATTCAGAGTCAGGTTTAGATTCAGAGACGGGTTTAGATTCAGAGACGGGTTTAGATTCAGAGTCAGGTTTAGATTCAGAGACGGGTTTAGATTCAGAGACGGGTTTAGATTCAGAGTCAGGTTTAGATTCAGAGATGGGTTTAGATTCAGAGTCAGGTTTAGATTCAGAGTCAGGTTTAGATTCAGAGTCAGGTTTAGATTCAGAGACGGGTTTAGATTCAGAGACGGGTTTAGATTCAGAGTCAGGTTTAGATTCAGAGTCTGGTTTAGATTCAGAGACTGGTTTAGATTCAGAGACGGGTTTAGATTCAGAGTCCGGTTGAGATTCAGAGTCAGGTTTAGATTCAGAGTCAGGTTTAGATTCAGAGTCAGGTTTAGATTCAGAGATGGGTTTAGATTCAGAGTCAGGTTTAGATTCAGAGACGGGTTTAGATTCAGAGACAGGTTTAGATTCAGAGTCTGGTTTAGATTCAGAGACTGGTTTAGATTCAGAGACGGGTTTAGATTCAGAGTCCGGTTTAGATTCAGAGTCAGGTTTAGATTCAGAGTCAGGTTTAGATTCAGAGTCAGGTTTAGATTCAGAGATGGGTTTAGATTCAGAGTCAGGTTTAGATTCAGAGACGGGTTTAGATTCAGAGACGGGTTTAGATTCAGAGTCAGGTTTAGATTCAGAGATGGGTTTAGATTCAGAGACGGGTTTAGATTCAGAGTCAGGTTTAGATTCAGAGTCAGGTTTAGATTCAGAGTCAGGTTTAGATTCAGAGATGGGTTTAGATTCAGAGTCAGGTTTAGATTCAGAGATGGGTTTAGATTCAGAGTCAGGTTTAGATTCAGAGTCAGGTTTAGATTCAGAGATGGGTTTAGATTCAGAGATGGGTTTAGATTCAGAGATGGGTTTAGATTCAGAGACGGGTTTAGATTCAGAGATGGGTTTAGATTCAGAGATGGGTTTAGATTCAGAGTCCGGTTTAGATTCAGAGTCAGGTTTAGATTCAGAGTCGGGTTTAAATTCAGAGTCAGGTTTAGATTCAGAGTCAGGTTTAGTTTCAGAGTCGGGTTTAGATTCAGAGATGGGTTTAGATTCAGAGTCAGGTTTAGATTCAGAGACGGGTTTAGATTCAGAGTCGGGTTTAGATTCAGAGACGGGTTTAGATTCAGAGTCAGGTTTAGATTCAGAGTGAGGTTTAGATTCAGAGACGGGTTTAGATTCAGAGTCAGGTTTAGATTCAGAGATGGGTTTAGATTCAGAGTCAGGTTTAGATTCAGAGACGGGTTTAGATTCAGAGACGGGTTTAGATTCAGAGCCGGGTTTAGATTCAGAGTCCGGTTTAGTTTCAGAGTCAGGTTTAGATTCAGAGACGGGTTTAGATTCGGAGACGGGTTTAGATTCAGAGTCAGGTTTAGATTCAGAGTCAGGTTTAGATTCAGAGACGGGTTTAGATTCAGAGACGGGTTTAGATTCAGAGTCAGGTTTAGATTCAGAGTCAGGTTTAGATTCAGAGATGGGTTTAGATTCAGAGACGGGTTTAGATTCAGAGACGGGTTTAGATTCAGAGTCAGGTTTAGATTCAGAGATGGGTTTAGATTCAGAGTCAGGTTTAGATTCAGAGTCAGGTTTAGATTCAGAGTCAGTTTAGATTCAGAGTCAGGTTTAGATTCAGAGACGGGTTTAGATTCAGAGACGGGTTTAGATTCAGAGTCAGGTTTAGATTCAGAGTCTGGTTTAGATTCAGAGACTGGTTTAGATTCAGAGACGGGTTTAGATTCAGAGTCCGGTTTAGATTCAGAGTCAGGTTTAGATTCAGAGTCAGGTTTAGATTCAGAGATGGGTTTAGATTCAGAGTCAGGTTTAGATTCAGAGACGGGTTTAGATTCAGAGACGGGTTTAGATTCAGAGTCAGGTTTAGATTCAGAGACGGGTTTAGATTCAGAGACGGGTTTAGATTCAGAGTCAGGTTTAGATTCAGAGACTGGTTTAGATTCAGAGACGGGTTTAGATTCAGAGATGGGTTTAGATTCAGAGTCAGATTTAGATTCAGAGTCAGGTTTAGATTCAGGATCAGGTTTGGATTCAGGGTCGGGTTTAGATTCAGGGTCAGGTTTAGATTCAGGATCAGATTTAGATTCAAGATCAGGTTCAGATTCAGGAACAGGTTTAGATTCAGGATCGGGTTTAGATTCAGGATCGGGTTTAGATTCAGGATCGGGTTTAGATTCAGGATCGGGTTTAGATTCAGAGTCGGGTTTAGATTCAGAATCGGGTTTAGATTCAGAGTCAGGTTTAGATTCAGAGTCGGGTTTAGATTCAGGATCGGGTTTAGATTCAGGATCGGGTTTAGATTCAGGATCGGGTTCAGATTCAGGATCAGATTTAGATTCAAGATCGGGATTAGATTCAGGAACAGGTTTAGATTCAAGATCGGGATTAGATTCAGGAACAGGTTTAGATTCAGGGACAGGTTTAGATTCAGGATCGGGTTTAGATTCAGGATCGGGTTTGGATTCAGGATCGGGTTTGGATTCAGAGTCGGGTTCAGATTCAGAGTCAGGTTTAGATTCAGAGTCAGGTTTAGATTCAGAGATGGGTTTAGATTCAGAGTCAGGTTTAGATTCAGAGACGGGTTTAGATTCAGAGACGGGTTTAGATTCAGAGTCAGGTTTAGATTCAGAGACGGGTTTAGATTCAGAGACGGGTTTAGATTCAGAGTCAGGTTTAGATTCAGAGACTGGTTTAGATTCAGAGACGGGTTTAGATTCAGAGACGGGTTTAGATTCAGAGTCAGGTTTAGATTCAGAGTCAGGTTTAGATTCAGGATCAGGTTTGGATTCAGGGTCGGGTTTAGATTCAGGGTCAGGTTTAGATTCAGGATCAGATTTAGATTCAAGATCAGGTTCAGATTCAGGAACAGGTTTAGATTCAGGATCGGGTTTAGATTCAGGATCGGGTTTAGATTCAGGATCGGGTTTAGATTCAGAGTCGGGTTTAGATTCAGAGTCGGGTTTAGATTCAGGATCGGGTTTAGATTCAGAGTCAGGTTTAGATTCAGAGTCGGGTTTAGATTCAGGATCGGGTTTAGATTCAGGATCGGGTTTAGATTCAGGATCGGGTTCAGATTCAGGATCAGATTTAGATTCAAGATCGGGATTAGATTCAGGAACAGGTTTAGATTCAAGATCGGGATTAGATTCAGGAACAGGTTTAGATTCAGGGACAGGTTTAGATTCAGGATCGGGTTTAGATTCAGGATCGGGTTTGGATTCAGAGATGGGTTTAGATTCAGAGATGGGTTTAGATTCAGAGATGGGTTTAGATTCAGAGACGGGTTTAGATTCAGAGATGGGTTTAGATTCAGAGATGGGTTTAGATTCAGAGTCCGGTTCAGATTCAGAGATGGGTTTAGATTCAGAGTCAGGTTTAGATTCAGAGATTGGTTTAGATTCAGAGACGGGTTTAGATTCAGAGTCAGGTTTAGATTCAGAGTCAGGTTTAGATTCAGAGATGGGTTTAGATTCAGAGATGGGTTTAGATTCAGAGATGGGTTTAGATTCACAGATGGGTTTAGATTCAGAGACGGGTTTAGATTCAGAGATGGGTTTAGATTCAGAGATGGGTTTAGATTCAGAGTCCGGTTTAGATTCAGAGTCAGGTTTAGATTCAGAGACAGGTTTAGATTCAGAGTCAGGTTTAGATTCAGAGTCAGGTTTAGATTCAGAGACGGGTTTAGATTCAGAGACGGGTTTAGATTCAGAGTCAGGTTTAGATTCAGAGTCAGGTTTAGATTCAGAGTCAGGTTTCGATTCAGAGATGGGTTTAGATTCAGAGCCGGGTTTAGATTCAGAGTCAGGTTTAGATTCAGAGTCAGGTTTAGATTCAGAGACGGGTTTAGATTCAGAGACGGGTTTAGATTCAGAGTCAGGTTTAGATTCAGAGACGGGTTTAGATTCAGAGACGGGTTTAGATTCAGAGTCAGGTTTAGATTCAGAGATGGGTTTAGATTCAGAGTCAGGTTTAGATTCAGAGTCAGGTTTAGATTCAGAGTCAGGTTTAGATTCAGAGTCAGTTTTAGATTCAGAGTCAGGTTTAGATTCAGAGACGGGTTTAGATTCAGAGACGGGTTTAGATTCAGAGTCAGGTTTAGATTCAGAGTCTGGTTTAGATTCAGAGACTGGTTTAGATTCAGAGACGGGTTTAGATTCAGAGTCCGGTTTAGATTCAGAGTCAGGTTTAGATTCAGAGTCAGGTTTAGATTCAGAGTCAGGTTTAGATTCAGAGATGGGTTTAGATTCAGAGTCAGGTTTAGATTCAGAGACGGGTTTAGATTCAGAGACGGGTTTAGATTCAGAGTCAGGTTTAGATTCAGAGACGGGTTTAGATTCAGAGACGGGTTTAGATTCAGAGTCAGGTTTAGATTCAGAGACTGGTTTAGATTCAGAGACGGGTTTAGATTCAGAGACGGGTTTAGATTCAGAGATGGGTTTAGATTCAGAGTCAGGTTTAGATTCAGAGTCAGGTTTAGATTCAGGATCAGGTTTGGATTCAGGGTCGGGTTTAGATTCAGGGTCAGGTTTAGATTCAGGATCAGATTTAGATTCAAGATCAGGTTCAGATTCAGGAACAGGTTTAGATTCAGGATCGGGTTTAGATTCAGGATCGGGTTTAGATTCAGGATCGGGTTTAGATTCAGGATCGGGTTTTGATTCAGAGTCGGGTTTAGATTCAGAATCGGGTTTAGATTCAGAGTCAGGTTTAGATTCAGAGTCGGGTTTAGATTCAGGATCGGGTTTAGATTCAGGATCGGGTTTAGATTCAGGATCGGGTTCAGATTCAGGATCAGATTTAGATTCAAGATCGGGATTAGATTCAGGAACAGGTTTAGATTCAAGATCGGGATTAGATTCAGGAACAGGTTTAGATTCAGGGACAGGTTTAGATTCAGGATCGGGTTTAGATTCAGAGACGGGTTTAGATTCAGAGTCAGGTTTAGATTCAGAGACGGGTTTAGATTCAGAGACGGGTTTAGATTCAGAGTAAGGTTCAGATTCAGAGACTGGTTTAGATTCAGAGTCAGGTTTAGATTCAGGATCAGGTTTGGATTCAGGGTCGGGTTTAGATTCAGGGTCAGGTTTAGATTCAGGATCAGATTTAGATTCAAGATCAGGTTCAGATTCAGGAACAGGTTTAGATTCAGGATCGGGTTTAGATTCAGGATCGGGTTTAGATTCAGGATCGGGTTTAGATTCAGAGTCGGGTTTAGATTCAGAGTCGGGTTTAGATTCAGGATCGGGTTTAGATTCAGAGTCAGGTTTAGATTCAGAGTCGGGTTTAGATTCAGGATCGGGTTTAGATTCAGGATCGGGTTTAGATTCAGGATCGGGTTCAGATTCAGGATCAGATTTAGATTCAAGATCGGGATTAGATTCAGGAACAGGTTTAGATTCAAGATCGGGATTAGATTCAGGAACAGGTTTAGATTCAGGGACAGGTTTAGATTCAGGATCGGGTTTAGATTCAGGATCGGGTTTGGATTCAGGATCGGGTTTAGATTCAGAGTCGGGTTCAGATTCAGAGTCAGGTTTAAATTCAGAGACGGGTTTAGATTCAGAGTCAGGTTTAGATTCAGAGTCAGGTTTAGATTCAGAGTCAGTTTTAGATTCAGAGTCAGGTTTAGATTCAGAGACGGGTTTAGATTCAGAGACGGGTTCAGATTCAGAGACGGGTTTAGATTCAGAGTCCGGTTTAGATTCAGAGTCAGGTTTAGATTCAGAGACGGGTTTAGATTCAGAGACGGGTTTAGATTCAGAGACGGGTTTAGATTCAGAGTCAGGTTTCGATTCAGAGTCAGGTTTAGATTCAGAGACGGGTTTAGATTCAGAGACGGGTTTAGATTCAGAGTCAGGATTAGATTCAGAGTCAGGTTTAGATTCAGAGTCAGGTTTAGATTCAGAGATGGGTTTAGATTCAGAGCCGGGTTTAGATTCAGAGTCAGGTTTAGATTCAGAGTCAGGTTTAGATTCAGAGACGGGTTTAGATTCAGAGACGGGTTTAGATTCAGAGTCAGGTTTAGATTCAGAGATGGGTTTAGATTCAGAGTCAGGTTTAGATTCAGAGTCATGTTTAGATTCAGAGTCAGGTTTAGATTCAGAGTCAGTTTTAGATTCAGAGTCAGGTTTAGATTCAGAGACGGTTTAGATTCAGAGATGGGTTTAGATTCTGAGACAGGTTTAGATTCAGAGTCTGGTTTAGATTCAGAGACTGGTTTAGATTCAGAGACGGGTTTAGATTCAGAGACGGGTTTAGATTCAGAGTCCGGTTTAGATTCAGAGTCAGGTTTAGATTCAGAGTCAGGTTTAGATTCAGAGATGGGTTTAGATTCAGAGTCAGGTTTAGATTCAGAGACGGGTTTAGATTCAGAGACGGGTTTAGATTCAGAGTCAGGTTTAGATTCAGAGACGGGTTTAGATTCAGAGACGGGTTTAGATTCAGAGTCAGGTTTAGATTCAGAGACGGGTTTAGATTCAGAGACGGGTTTAGATTCAGAGATGGGTTTAGATTCAGAGTCAGGTTTAGATTCAGAGTCAGGTTTAGATTCAGGATCAGGTTTGGATTCAGGGTCGGGTTTAGATTCAGGGTCAGGTTTAGATTCAGGATCAGATTTAGATTCAAGATCAGGTTCAGATTCAGGAACAGGTTTAGATTCAGGATCGGGTTTAGATTCAGGATCGGGTTTAGATTCAGGATCGGGTTTAGATTCAGGATCGGGTTTAGATTCAGAGTCGGGTTTAGATTCAGAGTCGGGTTTAGATTCAGGATCGGGTTTAGATTCAGAGTCAGGTTTAGATTCAGAGTCGGGTTTAGATTCAGGATCGGGTTTAGATTCAGGATCGGGTTTAGATTCAGGATCGGGTTCAGATTCAGGATCAGATTTAGATTCAAGATCGGGATTAGATTCAGGAACAGGTTTAGATTCAAGATCGGGATTAGATTCAGGAACAGGTTTAGATTCAGGGACAGGTTTAGATTCAGGATCGGGTTTAGATTCAGGATCGGGTTTGGATTCAGGATCGGGTTTAGATTCAGAGTCGGGTTCAGATTCAGAGTCAGGTTTAAATTCAGAGACGGGTTTAGATTCAGAGTCAGGTTTAGATTCAGAGTCAGGTTTAGATTCAGAGTCAGGTTTAGATTCAGAGATGGGTTTAGATTCAGAGTCAGGTTTAGATTCAGAGATGGGTTTAGATTCAGAGACGGGTTTAGATTCAGAGTCAGGTTTAGATTCAGAGTCAGGTTTAGATTCAGAGATGGGTTTAGATTCAGAGTCGGGTTTAGATTCAGAGTCAGGTTTAGATTCAGAGATGGGTTTAGATTCAGAGTCAGGTTTAGATTCAGAGATGGGTTTAGATTCAGAGACGGGTTTAGATTCAGAGTCAGGTTTAGATTCAGAGTCAGGTTTAGATTCAGAGATGGGTTTAGATTCAGAGATGGGTTTAGATTCAGAGACGGGTTTAGATTCAGAGATGGGTTTAGATTCAGAGATGGGTTTAGATTCAGAGTCCGGTTTAGATTCAGAGTCAGGTTTAGATTCAGAGTCAGGTTTAAATTCAGAGTCAGGTTTAGATTCAGAGTCAGGTTTAGATTCAGAGTCGGGTTTAGATTCAGAGATGGGTTTAGATTCAGAGTCAGGTTTAGATTCAGAGACGGGTTTAGATTCAGAGTCGGGTTTAGATTCAGAGACGGGTTTAGATTCAGAGTCAGGTTTAGATTCAGAGTGAGGTTTAGATTCAGAGACGGGTTTAGATTCAGAGTCAGGTTTAGATTCAGAGATGGGTTTAGATTCAGAGTCAGGTTTAGATTCAGAGACGGGTTTAGATTCAGAGACGGGTTTAGATTCAGAGCCAGGTTTAGATTCAGAGTCCGGTTTAGATTCAGAGTCAGGTTTAGATTCAGAGACGGGTTTAGATTCAGAGACGGGTTTAGATTCAGAGTCAGGTTTAGATTCAGAGACGGGTTTAGATTCAGAGACGGGTTTAGATTCAGAGTCAGGTTTAGATTCAGAGTCAGGTTTAGATTCAGAGATGGGTTTAGATTCAGAGCCGGGTTTAGATTCAGAGTCAGGTTTAGATTCAGAGTCAGGTTTAGATTCAGAGACGGGTTTAGATTCAAAGACGGGTTTAGATTCAGAGTCAGGTTTAGATTCAGAGATGGGTTTAGATTCAGAGTCAGGTTTAGATTCAGAGTCAGGTTTAGATTCAGAGTCAGTTTTAGATTCAGAGTCAGGTTTAGATTCAGAGACGGGTTTAGATTCAGAGACGGGTTTAGATTCAGAGTCAGGTTTAGATTCAGAGTCTGGTTTAGATTCAGAGACTGGTTTAGATTCAGAGACGGGTTTAGATTCAGAGTCCGGTTTAGATTCAGAGTCAGGTTTAGATTCAGAGTCAGGTTTAGATTCAGAGTCAGGTTTAGATTCAGAGATGGGTTTAGATTCAGAGTCAGGTTTAGATTCAGAGACGGGTTTAGATTCAGAGACGGGTTTAGATTCAGAGTCAGGTTTAGATTCAGAGACGGGTTTAGATTCAGAGACGGGTTTAGATTCAGAGTCAGGTTTGGATTCAGAGACTGGTTTAGATTCAGAGACGGGTTTAGATTCAGAGACGGGTTTAGATTCAGAGATGGGTTTAGATTCAGAGTCAGGTTTAGATTCAGAGTCAGGTTTAGATTCAGGATCAGGTTTGGATTCAGGGTCGGGTTTAGATTCAGGGTCAGGTTTAGATTCAGGATCAGATTTAGATTCAAGATCAGGTTCAGATTCAGGAACAGGTTTAGATTCAGGATCGGGTTTAGATTCAGGATCGGGTTTAGATTCAGGATCGGGTTCAGATTCAGGATCAGATTTAGATTCAAGATCGGGATTAGATTCAGGAACAGGTTTAGATTCAAGATCGGGATTAGATTCAGGAACAGGTTTAGATTCAGGGACAGGTTTAGATTCAGGATCGGGTTTAGATTCAGGAGCGGGTTTGGATTCAGGATCGGGTTTGGATTCAGTGTCGGGTTCAGATTCAGAGTCAGGTTTAGATTCAGAGTCAGGTTTAGATTCAGAGATGGGTTTAGATTCAGAGTCAGGTTTAGATTCAGAGACGGGTTTAGATTCAGAGACGGGTTTAGATTCAGAGTCAGGTTTAGATTCAGAGACGGGTTTAGATTCAGAGACGGGTTTAGATTCAGAGTCAGGTTTAGATTCAGAGACTGGTTTAGATTCAGAGACGGGTTTAGATTCAGAGACGGGTTTAGATTCAGAGTCAGGTTTAGATTCAGAGTCAGGTTTAGATTCAGGATCAGGTTTGGATTCAGGGTCGGGTTTAGATTCAGGGTCAGGTTTAGATTCAGGATCAGATTTAGATTCAAGATCAGGTTCAGATTCAGGAACAGGTTTAGATTCAGGATCGGGTTTAGATTCAGGATCGGGTTTAGATTCAGGATCGGGTTTAGATTCAGAGTCGGGTTTAGATTCAGAGTCGGGTTTAGATTCAGGATCGGGTTTAGATTCAGAGTCAGGTTTAGATTCAGAGTCGGGTTTAGATTCAGAGACGGGTTTAGATTCAGAGTCCGGTTTAGATTCAGAGTCAGGTTTAGATTCAGAGACGGGTTTAGATTCAGAGACGGGTTTAGATTCAGAGTCAGGTTTAGATTCAGAGTCAGGTTTAGATTCAGAGACGGGTTTAGATTCAGAGACGGGTTTAGATTCAGAGTCAGGTTTAGATTCAGAGTCAGGTTTAGATTCAGAGTCAGGTTTAGATTCAGAGATGGGTTTAGATTCAGAGCCGGGTTTAGATTCAGAGTCAGGTTTAGATTCAGAGACGGGTTTAGATTCAGAGACGGGTTTAGATTCAGAGTCAGGTTTAGATTCAGAGACGGGTTTAGATTCAGAGACGGGTTTAGATTCAGAGTCAGGTTTAGATTCAGAGTCGGGTTTAAATTCAGAGTCAGGTTTAGATTCAGAGTCAGGTTTAGATTCAGAGTCAGTTTTAGATTCAGAGTCAGGTTTAGATTCAGAGACGGGTTTAGATTCAGAGACGGGTTTAGATTCAGAGTCAGGTTTAGATTCAGAGTCTGGTTTAGATTCAGAGACTGGTTTAGATTCAGAGACGGGTTTAGATTCAGAGTCCGGTTTAGATTCAGAGTCAGGTTTAGATTCAGAGTCAGGTTTAGATTCAGAGTCAGGTTTAGATTCAGAGATGGGTTTAGATTCAGAGTCAGGTTTAGATTCAGAGACGGGTTTAGATTCAGAGACGGGTTTAGATTCAGAGTCAGGTTTAGATTCAGAGACGGGTTTAGATTCAGAGACGGGTTTAGATTCAGAGTCAGGTTTAGATTCAGAGACTGGTTTAGATTCAGAGACGGGTTTAGATTCAGAGACGGGTTTAGATTCAGAGATGGGTTTAGATTCAGAGTCAGGTTTAGATTCAGAGTCAGGTTTAGATTGAGGATCAGGTTTGGATTCAGGGTCGGGTTTAGATTCAGGGTCAGGTTTAGATTCAGGATCAGATTTAGATTCAAGATCAAGTTCAGATTCAGGAACAGGTTTAGATTCAGGATCGGGTTTAGATTCAGGATGGGGTTTAGATTCAGGATCGGGTTTAGATTCAGGATCGGGTTTTGATTCAGAGTCGGGTTTAGATTCAGAGTCAGGTTTAGATTCAGAGACGGGTTTAGATTCAGAGACGGGTTTAGATTCAGAGTCAGGTTTAGATTCAGAGATGGGTTTAGATTCAGAGTCAGGTTTAGATTCAGAGTCATGTTTAGATTCAGAGTCAGGTTTAGATTCAGAGTCAGTTTTAGATTCAGAGTCAGGTTTAGATTCAGAGACGGGTTTAGATTCAGAGATGGGTTTAGATTCAGAGTCAGGTTTAGATTCAGAGTCTGGTTTAGATTCAGAGACTGGTTTAGATTCAGAGACGGGTTTAGATTCAGAGACGGGTTTAGATTCAGAGTCCGGTTTAGATTCAGAGTCAGGTTTAGATTCAGAGTCAGGTTTAGATTCAGAGATGGGTTTAGATTCAGAGTCAGGTTTAGATTCAGAGACGGGTTTAGATTCAGAGACGGGTTTAGATTCAGAGTCAGGTTTAGATTCAGAGACTGGTTTAGATTCAGAGACGGGTTTAGATTCAGAGACGGGTTTAGATTCAGAGACGGGTTTAGATTCAGAGATGGGTTTAGATTCAGAGTCAGGTTTAGATTCAGAGTCAGGTTTAGATTCAGGATCAGGTTTGGATTCAGGGTCGGGTTTAGATTCAGGGTCAGGTTTAGATTCAGGATCAGATTTAGATTCAAGATCAGGTTCAGATTCAGGAACAGGTTTAGATTCAGGATCGGGTTTAGATTCAGGATCGGGTTTAGATTCAGGATCGGGTTTAGATTCAGGATCGGGTTTAGATTCAGAGTCGGGTTTCGATTCAGAGTCGGGTTTAGATTCAGGATCGGGTTTAGATTCAGAGTCAGGTTTAGATTCAGAGTCGGGTTTAGATTCAGGATCGGGTTTAGATTCAGGATCGGGTTTAGATTCAGTATCGGGTTCAGATTCAGGATCAGATTTAGATTCAAGATCGGGATTAGATTCAGGAACAGGTTTAGATTCAAGATCGGGATTATATTCAGGAACAGGTTTAGATTCAGGGACAGGTTTAGATTCAGGATCGGGTTTAGATTCAGGATCGGGTTTGGATTCAGGATCGGGTTTAGATTCAGAGTCGGGTTCAGATTCAGAGTCAGGTTTAAATTCAGAGACGGGTTTAGATTCAGAGTCAGGTTTAGATTCAGAGTCAGGTTTAGATTCAGAGTCAGGTTTAGATTCAGAGTCAGGTTTAGATTCAGAGATGGGTTTAGATTCAGAGTCAGGTTTAGATTCAGAGATGGGTTTAGATTCAGAGACGGGTTTAGATTCAGAGTCAGGTTTAGATTCAGAGTCAGGTTTAGATTCAGAGATGGGTTTAGATTCAGAGACGGGTTTAGATTCAGAGTCAGGTTTAGATTCAGAGTCAGGTTTAGATTCAGAGTCAGGTTTAGATTCAGAGATGGGTTTAGATTCAGAGTCAGGTTTAGATTCAGAGATGGGTTTAGATTCAGAGACGGGTTTAGATTCAGAGTCAGGTTTAGATTCAGAGTCAGGTTTAGATTCAGAGATGGGTTTAGATTCAGAGATGGGTTTAGATTCAGAGATGGGTTTAGATTCAGAGACGGGTTTAGATTCAGAGATGGGTTTAGATTCAGAGATGGGTTTAGATTCAGAGTCCGGTTTAGATTCAGAGTCAGGTTTAGATTCAGAGTCAGGTTTAGATTCAGAGTCGGGTTTAGATTCAGAGATGGGTTTAGATTCAGAGTCAGGTTTAGATTCAGAGTGAGGTTTAGATTCAGAGACGGGTTTAGATTCAGAGTCAGGTTTAGATTCAGAGATGGGTTTAGATTCAGAGTCAGGTTTAGATTCAGAGACGGGTTTAGATTCAGAGACGGGTTTAGATTCAGAGCCAGGTTTAGATTCAGAGTCCGGTTTAGATTCAGAGTCAGGTTTAGATTCAGAGACGGGTTTAGATTCAGAGACGGGTTTGGATTCAGAGTCAGGTTTAGATTCAGAGTCAGGTTTAGATTCAGAGACGGGTTTAGATTCAGAGACGGGTTTAGATTCAGAGTCAGGTTTAGATTCAGAGTCAGGTTTAGATTCAGAGATGGGTTTAGATTCAGAGCCGGGTTTAGATTCGGAGTCAGGTTTAGATTCAGAGTCAGGTTTAGATTCAGAGACGGGTTTAGATTCAGAGACGGGTTTAGATTCAGAGTCAGGTTTAGATTCAGAGATGGGTTTAGATTCAGAGTCAGGTTTAGATTCAGAGTCAGGTTTAGATTCAGAGTCAGTTTTAGATTCAGAGTCAGGTTTAGATTCAGAGACGGGTTTAGATTCAGAGACGGGTTTAGATTCAGAGTCAGGTTTAGATTCAGAGTCTGGTTTAGAATTCAGAGACTGGTTTAGATTCAGAGACGGGTTTAGATTCAGAGTCAGGTTTAGATTCAGAGTCAGGTTTAGATTCAGAGTCAGGTTTAGATTCAGAGATGGGTTTAGATTCAGAGTCAGGTTTAGATTCAGAGACGGGTTTAGATTCAGAGACGGGTTTAGATTCAGAGTCAGGTTTAGATTCAGAGACGGGTTTAGATTCAGAGACGGGTTTAGATTCAGAGTCAGGTTTAGATTCAGAGACTGGTTTAGATTCAGAGACGGGTTTAGATTCAGAGACGGGTTTAGATTCAGAGATGGGTTTAGATTCAGAGTCAGGTTTAGATTCAGAGTCAGGTTTAGATTCAGGATCAGGTTTGGATTCAGGGTCGGGTTTAGATTCAGGGTCAGGTTTAGATTCAGGATCAGATTTAGATTCAAGATCAGGTTCAGATTCAGGAACAGGTTTAGATTCAGGATCGGGTTTAGATTCAGGATCGGGTTTAGATTCAGGATCGGGTTTAGATTCAGAGTCGGGTTTAGATTCAGAATCGGGTTTAGATTCAGAGTCAGGTTTAGATTCAGAGTCGGGTTTAGATTCAGGATCGGGTTTAGATTCAGGATCGGGTTTAGATTCAGGATCGGGTTCAGATTCAGGATCAGATTTAGATTCAAGATCGGGATTAGATTCAGGAACAGGTTTAGATTCAAGATCGGGATTAGATTCAGGAACAGGTTTAGATTCAGGGACAGGTTTAGATTCAGGATCGGGTTTAGATTCAGGATCGGGTTTGGATTCAGGATCGGGTTTGGATTCAGAGTCGGGTTCAGATTCAGAGTCAGGTTTAGATTCAGAGTCAGGTTTAGATTCAGAGATGGGTTTAGATTCAGAGTCAGGTTTAGATTCAGAGACGGGTTTAGATTCAGAGACGGGTTTAGATTCAGAGTCAGGTTTAGATTCAGAGACGGGTTTAGATTCAGAGACGGGTTTAGATTCAGAGTCAGGTTTAGATTCAGAGACGGGTTTAGATTCAGAGACGGGTTTAGATTCAGAGTCAGGTTTAGATTCAGAGTCAGGTTTAGATTCAGGATCAGGTTTGGATTCAGGGTCGGGTTTAGATTCAGGGTCAGGTTTAGATTCAGGATCAGATTTAGATTCAAGATCAGGTTCAGATTCAGGAACAGGTTTAGATTCAGGATCGGGTTTAGATTCAGGATCGGGTTTAGATTCAGAATCGGGTTTAGATTCAGAGTCGGGTTTAGATTCAGAGTCGGGTTTAGATTCAGGATCGGGTTTAGATTCAGAGTCAGGTTTAGATTCAGAGTCGGGTTTAGATTCAGGATCGGGTTTAGATTCAGGATCGGGTTTAGATTCAGGATCGGGTTCAGATTCAGGATCAGATTTAGATTCAAGATCGGGATTAGATTCAGGAACAGGTTTAGATTCAAGATCGGGATTAGATTCAGGAACAGGTTTAGATTCAGGGACAGGTTTAGATTCAGGATCGGGTTTAGATTCAGGATCGGGTTTGGATTCAGAGATGGGTTTAGATTCAGAGATGGGTTTAGATTCAGAGATGGGTTTAGATTCAGAGACGGGTTTAGATTCAGAGATGGGTTTAGATTCAGAGATGGGTTTAGATTCAGAGTCCGGTTTAGATTCAGAGATGGGTTTAGATTCAGAGTCAGGTTTAGATTCAGAGATTGGTTTAGATTCAGAGACGGGTTTAGATTCAGAGTCAGGTTTAGATTCAGAGTCAGGTTTAGATTCAGAGATGGGTTTAGATTCAGAGATGGGTTTAGATTCAGAGATGGGTTTAGATTCAGAGATGGGTTTAGATTCAGAGACGGGTTTAGATTCAGAGATGGGTTTAGATTCAGAGATGGGTTTAGATTCAGAGTCCGGTTTAGATTCAGAGTCAGGTTTAGATTCAGAGTCAGGTTTAAATTCAGAGTCAGGTTTAGATTCAGAGTCAGGTTTAGATTCAGAGTCGGGTTTAGATTCAGAGATGGGTTTTGATTCAGAGTCAGGTTCAGATTCAGAGACGGGTTTAGATTCAGAGTCGGGTTTAGATTCAGAGACGGGTTTAGATTCAGAGTCAGGTTTAGATTCAGAGTGAGGTTTAGATTCAGAGACGGGTTTAGATTCAGAGTCAGGTTTAGATTCAGAGATGGGTTTAGATTCAGAGTCAGGTTTAGATTCAGAGACGGGTTTAGATTCAGAGACGGGTTTAGATTCAGAGACGGGTTTAGATTCAGAGTCCGGTTTAGATTCAGAGTCAGGTTTAGATTCAGAGACGGGTTTAGATTCAGAGACGGGTTTAGATTCAGAGTCAGGTTTAGATTCAGAGTCAGGTTTAGATTCAGAGACGGGTTTAGATTCAGAGTCAGGTTTAGATTCAGAGTCAGGTTTAGATTCAGAGTCAGGTTTAGATTCAGAGATGGGTTTAGATTCAGAGCCGGGTTTAGATTCAGAGTCAGGTTTAGATTCAGAGTCAGGTTTAGATTCAGAGACGGGTTTAGATTCAGAGACGGGTTTAGATTCAGAGTCAGGTTTAGATTCAGAGACGGGTTTAGATTCAGAGACGGGTTTAGATTCAGAGTCAGGTTTAGATTCAGAGATGGGTTTAGATTCAGAGTCAGGTTTAGATTCAGAGTCAGGTTTAGATTCAGAGTCAGTTTTAGATTCAGAGTCAGGTTTAGATTCAGAGTCAGGTTTAGATTCAGGATCAGGTTTGGATTCAGGGTCGGGTTTAGATTCAGGGTCAGGTTTAGATTCAGGATCAGATTTAGATTCAAGATCAGGTTCAGATTCAGGAACAGGTTTAGATTCAGGATCGGGTTTAGATTCAGGATCGGGTTTAGATTCAGGATCGGGTTTAGATTCAGGATCGGGTTTAGATTCAGAGTCGGGTTTCGATTCAGAGTCGGGTTTAGATTCAGGATCGGGTTTAGATTCAGAGTCAGGTTTAGATTCAGAGTCGGGTTTAGATTCAGGATCGGGTTTAGATTCAGGATCGGGTTTAGATTCAGGATCGGGTTCAGATTCAGGATCAGATTTAGATTCAAGATCGGGATTAGATTCAGGAACAGGTTGAGATTCAAGATCGGGATTATATTCAGGAACAGGTTTAGATTCAGGGACAGGTTTAGATTCAGGATCGGGTTTAGATTCAGGATCGGGTTTGGATTCAGGATCGGGTTTAGATTCAGAGTCGGGTTCAGATTCAGAGTCAGGTTTAAATTCAGAGACGGGTTTAGATTCAGAGTCAGGTTTAGATTCAGAGTCAGGTTTAGATTCAGAGTCAGGTTTAGATTCAGAGTCAGGTTTAGATTCAGAGATGGGTTTAGATTCAGAGTCAGGTTTAGATTCAGAGATGGGTTTAGATTCAGAGACGGGTTTAGATTCAGAGTCAGGTTTAGATTCAGAGTCAGGTTTAGATTCAGAGATGGGTTTAGATTCAGAGACGGGTTTAGATTCAGAGTCAGGTTTAGATTCAGAGTCAGGTTTAGATTCAGAGTCAGGTTTAGATTCAGAGATGGGTTTAGATTCAGAGTCAGGTTTAGATTCAGAGATGGGTTTAGATTCAGAGACGGGTTTAGATTCAGAGTCAGGTTTAGATTCAGAGTCAGGTTTAGATTCAGAGATGGGTTTAGATTCAGAGATGGGTTTAGATTCAGAGATGGGTTTAGATTCAGAGACGGGTTTAGATTCAGAGATGGGTTTAGATTCAGAGATGGGTTTAGATTCAGAGTCCGGTTTAGATTCAGAGTCAGGTTTAGATTCAGAGTCAGGTTTAGATTCAGAGTCGGGTTTAGATTCAGAGATGGGTTTAGATTCAGAGTCAGGTTTAGATTCAGAGACGGGTTTAGATTCAGAGTCGGGTTTAGATTCAGAGACGGGTTTAGATTCAGAGTCAGGTTTAGATTCAGAGTGAGGTTTAGATTCAGAGACGGGTTTAGATTCAGAGTCAGGTTTAGATTCAGAGATGGGTTTAGATTCAGAGTCAGGTTTAGATTCAGAGACGGGTTTAGATTCAGAGACGGGTTTAGATTCAGAGCCAGGTTTAGATTCAGAGTCCGGTTTAGATTCAGAGTCAGGTTTAGATTCAGAGACGGGTTTAGATTCAGAGACGGGTTTAGATTCAGAGTCAGGTTTAGATTCAGAGTCAGGTTTAGATTCAGAGACGGGTTTAGATTCAGAGACGGGTTTAGATTCAGAGTCAGGTTTAGATTCAGAGTCAGGTTTAGATTCAGAGATGGGTTTAGATTCAGAGCCGGGTTTAGATTCGGAGTCAGGTTTAGATTCAGAGTCAGGTTTAGATTCAGAGACGGGTTTAGATTCAGAGACGGGTTTAGATTCAGAGTCAGGTTTAGATTCAGAGATGGGTTTAGATTCAGAGTCAGGTTTAGATTCAGAGTCAGGTTTAGATTCAGAGTCAGTTTTAGATTCAGAGTCAGGTTTAGATTCAGAGACGGGTTTAGATTCAGAGACGGGTTTAGATTCAGAGTCAGGTTTAGATTCAGAGTCTGGTTTAGAATTCAGAGACTGGTTTAGATTCAGAGACGGGTTTAGATTCAGAGTCAGGTTTAGATTCAGAGTCAGGTTTAGATTCAGAGTCAGGTTTAGATTCAGAGATGGGTTTAGATTCAGAGTCAGGTTTAGATTCAGAGACGGGTTTAGATTCAGAGACGGGTTTAGATTCAGAGTCAGGTTTAGATTCAGAGACGGGTTTAGATTCAGAGACGGGTTTAGATTCAGAGTCAGGTTTAGATTCAGAGACTGGTTTAGATTCAGAGACGGGTTTAGATTCAGAGACGGGTTTAGATTCAGAGATGGGTTTAGATTCAGAGTCAGGTTTAGATTCAGAGTCAGGTTTAGATTCAGGATCAGGTTTGGATTCAGGGTCGGGTTTAGATTCAGGGTCAGGTTTAGATTCAGGATCAGATTTAGATTCAAGATCAGGTTCAGATTCAGGAACAGGTTTAGATTCAGGATCGGGTTTAGATTCAGGATCGGGTTTAGATTCAGGATCGGGTTTAGATTCAGAGTCGGGTTTAGATTCAGAATCGGGTTTAGATTCAGAGTCAGGTTTAGATTCAGAGTCGGGTTTAGATTCAGGATCGGGTTTAGATTCAGGATCGGGTTTAGATTCAGGATCGGGTTCAGATTCAGGATCAGATTTAGATTCAAGATCGGGATTAGATTCAGGAACAGGTTTAGATTCAAGATCGGGATTAGATTCAGGAACAGGTTTAGATTCAGGGACAGGTTTAGATTCAGGATCGGGTTTAGATTCAGGATCGGGTTTGGATTCAGGATCGGGTTTGGATTCAGAGTCGGGTTCAGATTCAGAGTCAGGTTTAGATTCAGAGTCAGGTTTAGATTCAGAGATGGGTTTAGATTCAGAGTCAGGTTTAGATTCAGAGACGGGTTTAGATTCAGAGACGGGTTTAGATTCAGAGTCAGGTTTAGATTCAGAGACGGGTTTAGATTCAGAGACGGGTTTAGATTCAGAGTCAGGTTTAGATTCAGAGACTGGTTTAGATTCAGAGACGGGTTTAGATTCAGAGACGGGTTTAGATTCAGAGTCAGGTTTAGATTCAGAGTCAGGTTTAGATTCAGGATCAGGTTTGGATTCAGGGTCGGGTTTAGATTCAGGGTCAGGTTTAGATTCAGGATCAGATTTAGATTCAAGATCAGGTTCAGATTCAGGAACAGGTTTAGATTCAGGATCGGGTTTAGATTCAGGATCGGGTTTAGATTCAGGATCGGGTTTAGATTCAGAGTCGGGTTTAGATTCAGAGTCGGGTTTAGATTCAGGATCGGGTTTAGATTCAGAGTCAGGTTTAGATTCAGAGTCGGGTTTAGATTCAGGATCGGGTTTAGATTCAGGATCGGGTTTAGATTCAGGATCGGGTTCAGATTCAGGATCAGATTTAGATTCAAGATCGGGATTAGATTCAGGAACAGGTTTAGATTCAAGATCGGGATTAGATTCAGGAACAGGTTTAGATTCAGGGACAGGTTTAGATTCAGGATCGGGTTTAGATTCAGGATCGGGTTTGGATTCAGAGATGGGTTTAGATTCAGAGATGGGTTTAGATTCAGAGATGGGTTTAGATTCAGAGACGGGTTTAGATTCAGAGATGGGTTTAGATTCAGAGATGGGTTTAGATTCAGAGTCCGGTTTAGATTCAGAGATGGGTTTAGATTCAGAGTCAGGTTTAGATTCAGAGATTGGTTTAGATTCAGAGACGGGTTTAGATTCAGAGTCAGGTTTAGATTCAGAGTCAGGTTTAGATTCAGAGATGGGTTTAGATTCAGAGATGGGTTTAGATTCAGAGATGGGTTTAGATTCAGAGATGGGTTTAGATTCAGAGACGGGTTTAGATTCAGAGATGGGTTTAGATTCAGAGATGGGTTTAGATTCAGAGTCCGGTTTAGATTCAGAGTCAGGTTTAGATTCAGAGTCAGGTTTAAATTCAGAGTCAGGTTTAGATTCAGAGTCGGGTTTAGATTCAGAGATGGGTTTTGATTCAGAGTCAGGTTTAGATTCAGAGACGGGTTTAGATTCAGAGTCGGGTTTAGATTCAGAGACGGGTTTAGATTCAGAGTCAGGTTTAGATTCAGAGTGAGGTTTAGATTCAGAGACGGGTTTAGATTCAGAGTCAGGTTTAGATTCAGAGATGGGTTTAGATTCAGAGTCAGGTTTAGATTCAGAGACGGGTTTAGATTCAGAGACGGGTTTAGATTCAGAGACGGGTTTAGATTCAGAGTCCGGTTTAGATTCAGAGTCAGGTTTAGATTCAGAGACGGGTTTAGATTCAGAGACGGGTTTAGATTCAGAGTCAGGTTTAGATTCAGAGTCAGGTTTAGATTCAGAGACGGGTTTAGATTCAGAGACGGGTTTAGATTCAGAGTCAGGTTTAGATTCAGAGTCAGGTTTAGATTCAGAGTCAGGTTTAGATTCAGAGATGGGTTTAGATTCAGAGCCGGGTTTAGATTCAGAGTCAGGTTTAGATTCAGAGTCAGGTTTAGATTCAGAGACGGGTTTAGATTCAGAGACGGGTTTAGATTCAGAGTCAGGTTTAGATTCAGAGACGGGTTTAGATTCAGAGACGGGTTTAGATTCAGAGTCAGGTTTAGATTCAGAGATGGGTTTAGATTCAGAGTCAGGTTTAGATTCAGAGTCAGGTTTAGATTCAGAGTCAGTTTTAGATTCAGAGTCAGGTTTAGATTCAGAGACGGGTTTAGATTCAGAGTCAGGTTTAGATTCAGAGTCTGGTTTAGATTCAGAGACTGGTTTAGATTCAGAGACGGGTTTAGATTCAGAGTCCGGTTTAGATTCAGAGTCAGGTTTAGATTCAGAGTCAGGTTTAGATTCAGAGTCAGGTTTAGATTCAGAGATGGGTTTAGATTCAGAGTCAGGTTTAGATTCAGAGACTGGTTTAGATTCAGAGACGGGTTTAGATTCAGAGTCAGGTTTAGATTCAGAGACGGGTTTAGATTCAGAGACGGGTTTAGATTCAGAGTCAGGTTTAGATTCAGAGACTGGTTTAGATTCAGAGACGGGTTTCGATTCAGAGACGGGTTTAGATTCAGAGATGGGTTTAGATTCAGAGTCAGGTTTAGATTCAGAGTCAGGTTTAGATTCAGGATCAGGTTTGGATTCAGGGTCGGGTTTAGATTCAGGGTCAGGTTTAGATTCAGGATCAGATTTAGATTCAAGATCAGGTTCAGATTCAGGAACAGGTTTAGATTCAGGATCGGGTTTAGATTCAGGATCGGGTTTAGATTCAGGATCGGGTTTAGATTCAGGATCGGGTTTTGATTCAGAGTCGGGTTTAGATTCAGAATCGGGTTTAGATTCAGAGTCAGGTTTAGATTCAGAGTCGGGTTTAGATTCAGGATCGGGTTTAGATTCAGGATCGGGTTTAGATTCAGGATCGGGTTCAGATTCAGGATCAGATTTAGATTCAAGATCGGGATTAGATTCAGGAACAGGTTTAGATTCAAGATCGGGATTAGATTCAGGAACAGGTTTAGATTCAGGGACAGGTTTAGATTCAGGATCGGGTTCAGATTCAGGATCGGGTTTGGATTCAGGATCGGGTTTGGATTCAGAGTCGGGTTCAGATTCAGAGTCAGGTTTAGATTCAGAGTCAGGTTTAGATTCAGAGATGGGTTTAGATTCAGAGTCAGGTTTAGATTCAGAGACGGGTTTAGATTCAGAGACGGGTTTAGATTCAGAGTCAGGTTTAGATTCAGAGACGGGTTTAGATTCAGAGACGGGTTTAGATTCAGAGTCAGGTTTAGATTCAGAGACTGGTTTAGATTCAGAGACGGGTTTAGATTCAGAGACGGGTTTAGATTCAGAGTCAGGTTTAGATTCAGAGTCAGGTTTAGATTCAGGATCAGGTTTGGATTCAGGGTCGGGTTTAGATTCAGGGTCAGGTTTAGATTCAGGATCAGATTTAGATTCAAGATCAGGTTCAGATTCAGGAACAGGTTTAGATTCAGGATCGGGTTTAGATTCAGGATCGGGTTTAGATTCAGAGTCAGGTTTCGATTCAGAGACGGGTTTAGATTCAGAGACGGGTTTAGATTCAGAGTCAGGTTTAGATTCAGAGACTGGTTTAGATTCAGAGACGGGTTTAGATTCAGAGACGGGTTTAGATTCAGAGTCAGGTTTAGATTCAGAGTCAGGTTTAGATTCAGGATCAGGTTTGGATTCAGGGTCGGGTTTAGATTCAGGGTCAGGTTTAGATTCAGGATCAGATTTAGATTCAAGATCAGGTTCAGATTCAGGAACAGGTTTAGATTCAGGATCGGGTTTAGATTCAGGATCGGGTTTAGATTCAGGATCGGGTTTAGATTCAGAGTCGGGTTTAGATTCAGAGTCGGGTTTAGATTCAGGATCGGGTTTAGATTCAGAGTCGGGTTTAGATTCAGAGTCGGGTTTAGATTCAGGATCGGGTTTAGATTCAGGATCGGGTTTAGATTCAGGATCGGGTTTAGATTCAGGATCGGGTTTAGATTCAGGATCGGGTTCAGATTCAGGATCAGATTTAGATTCAAGATCGGGATTAGATTCAGGAACAGGTTTAGATTCAAGATCGGGATTAGATTCAGGAACAGGTTTAGATTCAGGGACAGGTTTAGATTCAGGATCGGGTTTAGATTCAGGATCGGGTTTGGATTCAGGATCGGGTTTGGATTCAGAGTCGGGTTCAGATTCAGAGTCAGGTTTAGATTCAGAGTCAGGTTTAGATTCAGAGATGGGTTTAGATTCAGAGTCAGGTTTAGATTCAGAGACGGGTTTAGATTCAGAGACGGGTTTAGATTCAGAGTCAGGTTTAGATTCAGAGACGGGTTTAGATTCAGAGACGGGTTTAGATTCAGAGTCAGGTTTAGATTCAGAGACTGGTTTAGATTCAGAGACGGGTTTAGATTCAGAGACGGGTTTAGATTCAGAGTCAGGTTTAGATTCAGAGTCAGGTTTAGATTCAGGATCAGGTTTGGATTCAGGGTCGGGTTTAGATTCAGGGTCAGGTTTAGATTCAGGATCAGATTTAGATTCAAGATCAGGTTCAGATTCAGGAACAGGTTTAGATTCAGGATCGGGTTTAGATTCAGGATCGGGTTTAGATTCAGGATCGGGTTTAGATTCAGAGTCGGGTTTAGATTCAGAGTCGGGTTTAGATTCAGGATCGGGTTTAGATTCAGAGTCAGGTTTAGATTCAGAGTCGGGTTTAGATTCAAGATCGGGTTTAGATTCAGGATCGGGTTTAGATTCAGGATCGGGTTCAGATTCAGGATCAGATTTAGATTCAAGATCGGGATTAGATTCAGGAACAGGTTTAGATTCAAGATCGGGATTAGATTCAGGAACAGGTTTAGATTCAGGGACAGGTTTAGATTCAGGATCGGGTTTAGATTCAGGATCGGGTTTGGATTCAGGATCGGGTTTAGATTCAGAGTCGGGTTCAGATTCAGAGGCAGGTTTAAATTCAGAGACGGGTTTAGATTCAGAGTCAGGTTTAGATTCAGAGTCAGGTTTAGATTCAGAGTCAGGTTTAGATTCAGAGTCAGGTTTAGATTCAGAGATGGGTTTAGATTCAGAGTCAGGTTTAGATTCAGAGATGGGTTTAGATTCAGAGACGGGTTTAGATTCAGAGTCAGGTTTAGATTCAGAGTCTGGTTTAGATTCAGAGATGGGTTTAGATTCAGAGACGGGTTTAGATTCAGAGTCAGGTTTAGATTCAGAGTCAGGTTTAGATTCAGAGTCAGGTTTAGATTCAGAGATGGGTTTAGATTCAGAGTCAGGTTTAGATTCAGAGATGGGTTTAGATTCAGAGACTGGTTTAGATTCAGAGTCAGGTTTAGATTCAGAGTCAGGTTTAGATTCAGAGATGGGTTTAGATTCAGAGATGGGTTTAGATTCAGAGATGGGTTTAGATTCAGAGATGGGTTTAGATTCAGAGATGGGTTTAGATTCAGAGATGGGTTTAGATTCAGAGACGGGTTTAGATTCAGAGATGGGTTTAGATTCAGAGATGGGTTTAGATTCAGAGTCCGGTTTAGATTCAGAGTCAGGTTTAGATTCAGAGTCAGGTTTAAATTCAGAGTCAGGTTTAGATTCAGAGTCAGGTTTAGATTCAGAGTCGGGTTTAGATTCAGAGATGGGTTTAGATTCAGAGTCAGGTTTAGATTCAGAGACGGGTTTAGATTCAGAGTCGGGTTTAGATTCAGAGACGGGTTTAGATTCAGAGTCAGGTTTAGATTCAGAGTGAGGTTTAGATTCAGAGACGGGTTTAGATTCAGAGTCAGGTTTAGATTCAGAGATGGGTTTAGATTCAGAGTCAGGTTTAGATTCAGAGACGGGTTTAGATTCAGAGACGGGTTTAGATTCAGAGACGGGTTTAGATTCAGAGTCCGGTTTAGATTCAGAGTCAGGTTTAGATTCAGAGACGGGTTTAGATTCAGAGACGGGTTTAGATTCAGAGTCAGGTTTCGATTCAGAGTCAGGTTTAGATTCAGAGACGGGTTTAGATTCAGAGTCAGGTTTAGATTCAGAGTCAGGTTTAGATTCAGAGTCAGGTTTAGATTCAGAGATGGGTTTAGATTCAGAGCCGGGTTTAGATTCAGAGACGGGTTTAGATTCAGAGTCAGGTTTAGATTCAGAGACGGGTTTAGATTCAGAGACGGGTTTAGATTCAGAGACGGGTTTAGATTCAGAGTCCGGTTTAGATTCAGAGACTGGTTTAGATTCAGAGACGGGTTTAGATTCAGAGACGGGTTTAGATTCAGAGTCAGGTTTAGATTCAGAGTCAGGTTTAGATTCAGGATCAGGTTTGGATTCAGGGTCGGGTTTAGATTCAGGGTCAGGTTTAGATTCAGGATCAGATTTAGATTCAAGATCAGGTTCAGATTCAGGAACAGGTTTAGATTCAGGATCGGGTTTAGATTCAGGATCGGGTTTAGATTCAGGATCGGGTTTAGATTCAGAGTCGGGTTTAGATTCAGAGTCGGGTTTAGATTCAGGATCGGGTTTAGATTCAGAGTCAGGTTTAGATTCAGAGTCGGGTTTAGATTCAGGATCGGGTTTAGATTCAGGATCGGGTTTAGATTCAGGATCGGGTTCAGATTCAGGATCAGATTTAGATTCAAGATCGGGATTAGATTCAGGAACAGGTTTAGATTCAAGATCGGGATTAGATTCAGGAACAGGTTTAGATTCAGGGACAGGTTTAGATTCAGGATCGGGTTTAGATTCAGGATCGGGTTTGGATTCAGGATCGGGTTTAGATTCAGAGTCGGGTTCAGATTCAGAGGCAGGTTTAAATTCAGAGACGGGTTTAGATTCAGAGTCAGGTTTAGATTCAGAGTCAGGTTTAGATTCAGAGTCAGGTTTAGATTCAGAGTCAGGTTTAGATTCAGAGATGGGTTTAGATTCAGAGTCAGGTTTAGATTCAGAGATGGGTTTAGATTCAGAGACGGGTTTAGATTCAGAGTCAGGTTTAGATTCAGAGTCTGGTTTAGATTCAGAGATGGGTTTAGATTCAGAGACGGGTTTAGATTCAGAGTCAGGTTTAGATTCAGAGTCAGGTTTAGATTCAGAGTCAGGTTTAGATTCAGAGATGGGTTTAGATTCAGAGTCAGGTTTAGATTCAGAGATGGGTTTAGATTCAGAGACGGGTTTAGATTCAGAGTCAGGTTTAGATTCAGAGTCAGGTTTAGATTCAGAGATGGGTTTAGATTCAGAGATGGGTTTAGATTCAGAGATGGGTTTAGATTCAGAGATGGGTTTAGATTCAGAGATGGGTTTAGATTCAGAGATGGGTTTAGATTCAGAGACGGGTTTAGATTCAGAGATGGGTTTAGATTCAGAGATGGGTTTAGATTCAGAGTCCGGTTTAGATTCAGAGTCAGGTTTAGATTCAGAGTCAGGTTTAAATTCAGAGTCAGGTTTAGATTCAGAGTCAGGTTTAGATTCAGAGTCGGGTTTAGATTCAGAGATGGGTTTAGATTCAGAGTCAGGTTTAGATTCAGAGACGGGTTTAGATTCAGAGTCGGGTTTAGATTCAGAGACGGGTTTAGATTCAGAGTCAGGTTTAGATTCAGAGTGAGGTTTAGATTCAGAGACGGGTTTAGATTCAGAGTCAGGTTTAGATTCAGAGATGGGTTTAGATTCAGAGTCAGGTTTAGATTCAGAGACGGGTTTAGATTCAGAGACGGGTTTAGATTCAGAGACGGGTTTAGATTCAGAGTCCGGTTTAGATTCAGAGTCAGGTTTAGATTCAGAGACGGGTTTAGATTCAGAGACGGGTTTAGATTCAGAGTCAGGTTTCGATTCAGAGTCAGGTTTAGATTCAGAGACGGGTTTAGATTCAGAGTCAGGTTTAGATTCAGAGTCAGGTTTAGATTCAGAGTCAGGTTTAGATTCAGAGATGGGTTTAGATTCAGAGCCGGGTTTAGATTCAGAGACGGGTTTAGATTCAGAGTCAGGTTTAGATTCAGAGACGGGTTTAGATTCAGAGACGGGTTTAGATTCAGAGACGGGTTTAGATTCAGAGTCCGGTTTAGATTCAGAGTCAGGTTTAGATTCAGAGACGGGTTTAGATTCAGAGACGGGTTTAGATTCAGAGTCAGGTTTCGATTCAGAGTCAGGTTTAGATTCAGAGACGGGTTTGGATTCAGAGTCAGGTTTAGATTCAGAGTCAGGTTTAGATTCAGAGTCAGGTTTAGATTCAGAGACGGGTTTAGATTCAGAGACGGGTTTAGATTCAGAGTCAGGTTTAGATTCAGAGACGGGTTTAGATTCAGAGACGGGTTTAGATTCAGAGTCAGGTTTGGATTCAGAGATGGGTTTAGATTCAGAGTCAGGTTTAGATTCAGAGTCAGGTTTAGATTCAGAGTCAGGTTTAGATTCAGAGTCAGTTTTAGATTCAGAGTCAGGTTTAGATTCAGAGACGGTTTTAGATTCAGAGACGGGTTTAGATTCAGAGTCAGGTTTAGATTCAGAGTCTGGTTTAGATTCAGAGACTGGTTTAGATTCAGAGACGGGTTTAGATTCAGAGTCCGGTTTAGATTCAGAGTCAGGTTTAGATTCAGAGTCAGGTTTAGATTCAGAGTCAGGTTTAGATTCAGAGATGGGTTTAGATTCAGAGTCAGGTTTAGATTCAGAGACGGGTTTAGATTCAGAGACGGGTTTAGATTCAGAGTCAGGTTTAGATTCAGAGACGGGTTTAGATTCAGAGACGGGTTTAGATTCAGAGTCAGGTTTAGATTCAGAGACTGGTTTAGATTCAGAGACGGGTTTAGATTCAGAGACGGGTTTAGATTCAGAGATGGGTTTAGATTCAGAGTCAGGTTTAGATTCAGAGTCAGGTTTAGATTCAGGATCAGGTTTGGATTCAGGGTCGGGTTTAGATTCAGGGTCAGGTTTAGATTCAGGATCAGATTTAGATTCAAGATCAGGTTCAGATTCAGGAACAGGTTTAGATTCAGGATCGGGTTTAGATTCAGGATCGGGTTTAGATTCAGGATCGGGTTTAGATTCAGGATCGGGTTTTGATTCAGAGTCGGGTTTAGATTCAGAATCGGGTTTAGATTCAGAGTCAGGTTTAGATTCAGAGTCGGGTTTAGATTCAGGATCGGGTTTAGATTCAGGATCGGGTTTAGATTCAGGATCGGGTTCAGATTCAGGATCAGATTTAGATTCAAGATCGGGATTAGATTCAGGAACAGGTTTAGATTCAAGATCGGGATTAGATTCAGGAACAGGTTTAGATTCAGGGACAGGTTTAGATTCAGGATCGGGTTCAGATTCAGGATCGGGTTTGGATTCAGAGTCAGGTTTAGATTCAGAGTCAGGTTTAGATTCAGAGTCGGGTTTAGATTCAGAGTCAGGTTTAGATTCAGAGATGGGTTTAGATTCAGAGACGGGTTTAGATTCAGAGTCAGGTTTAGATTCAGAGTCAGGTTTAGATTCAGAGATGGGTTTAGATTCAGAGATGGGTTTAGATTCAGAGATGGGTTTAGATTCAGAGATGGGTTTAGATTCAGAGACGGGTTTAGATTCAGAGATGGGTTTAGATTCAGAGATGGGTTTAGATTCAGAGTCCGGTTTAGATTCAGAGTCAGGTTTAGATTCAGAGTCAGGTTTAAATTCAGAGTCAGGTTTAGATTCAGAGTCAGGTTTAGATTCAGAGTCGGGTTTAGATTCAGAGATGGGTTTAGATTCAGAGTCAGGTTTAGATTCAGAGACGGGTTTAGATTCAGAGTCGGGTTTAGATTCAGAGACGGGTTTAGATTCAGAGTCAGGTTTAGATTCAGAGTGAGGTTTAGATTCAGAGACGGGTTTAGATTCAGAGTCAGGTTTAGATTCAGAGATGGGTTTAGATTCAGAGTCAGGTTTAGATTCAGAGACGGGTTTAGATTCAGAGACGGGTTTAGATTCAGAGACGGGTTTAGATTCAGAGTCCGGTTGAGATTCAGAGTCAGGTTTAGATTCAGAGACGGGTTTAGATTCAGAGACGGGTTTAGATTCAGAGTCAGGTTTAGATTCAGAGATGGGTTTAGATTCAGAGTCAGGTTTAGATTCAGAGTCAGGTTTAGATTCAGAGTCAGTTTTAGATTCAGAGTCAGGTTTAGATTCAGAGACGGGTTTAGATTCAGAGACGGGTTTAGATTCAGAGTCAGGTTTAGATTCAGAGTCTGGTTTAGATTCAGAGACTGGTTTAGATTCAGAGACGGGTTTAGATTCAGAGTCAGGTTTAGATTCAGAGTCAGGTTTAGATTCAGAGATGGATTTAGATTCAGAGTCAGGTTTGGATTCAGAGACGGGTTTAGATTCAGAGACGGGTTTAGATTCAGAGTCAGGTTTAGATTCAGAGACGGGTTTAGATTCAGAGTGTGGTTTAGATTCAGAGTCAGGTTTAGATTCAGAGACTGGTTTAGATTCAGAGACGGGTTTAGATTCAGAGACGGGTTTAGATTCAGAGATGGGTTTAGATTCAGAGTCAGGTTTAGATTCAGAGTCAGGTTTAGATTCAGGATCAGGTTTGGATTCAGGGTCGGGTTTAGATTCAGGGTCAGGTTTAGATTCAGGATCAGATTTAGATTCAAGATCAGGTTCAGATTCAGGAACAGGTTTAGATTCAGGATCGGGTTTAGATTCAGGATCGGGTTTAGATTCAGAGTCAGGTTTAGATTCAGAGTCGGGTTTAGATTCAGGATCGGGTTTAGATTCAGGATCGGGTTTAGATTCAGGATCGGGTTCAGATTCAGGATCAGATTTAGATTCAAGATCGGGATTAGATTCAGGAACAGGTTTAGATTCAAGATCGGGATTAGATTCAGGAACAGGTTTAGATTCAGGGACAGGTTTAGATTCAGGATCGGGTTTAGATTCAGGATCGGGTTTGGATTCAGGATCGGATTTAGATTCAGAGTCGGGTTCAGATTCAGAGTCAGGTTTAAATTCAGAGACGGGTTTAGATTCAGAGTCAGGTTTAGATTCAGATTCAGGTTTAGATTCAGAGTCAGGTTTAGATTCAGAGTCAGGTTTAGATTCAGAGATGGGTTTAGATTCAGAGACGGGTTTAGATTCAGAGATGGGTTTAGATTCAGAGACGGGTTTAGATTCAGAGATGGGTTTAGATTCAGAGATGGGTTTAGATTCAGAGACGGGTTTAGATTCAGAGATGGGTTTAGATTCAGAGATGGGTTTAGATTCAGAGTCAGGTTTAGATTCAGAATCAGGTTTAGATTCAGAGTCAGGTTTAAATTCAGAGTCAGGTTTAGATTCAGAGTCAGGTTTAGATTCAGAGTCGGGTTTAGATTCAGAGATGGGTTTTGATTCAGAGTCAGGTTTAGATTCAGAGTCAGGTTTAGATTCAGAGATGGGTTTAGATTCAGAGATGGGTTTAGATTCAGAGACGGGTTTAGATTCAGAGATGGGTTTAGATACAGAGTCAGGTTTAGATTCAGAGACGGGTTTAGATTCAGAGATGGGTTTAGATTCAGAGTGAGGTTTAGATTCAGAGACGGGTTTAGATTCAGAGTCAGGTTTAGATTCAGAGTCAGGTTTAGATTCAGAGTCAGGTTTAGATTCAGAGTCAGGTTTAGATTCAGAGATGGGTTTAGATTCAGAGACGGGTTTAGATTCAGAGTCAGGTTTAGATTCAGAGTCAGGTTTAGATTCAGAGATGGGTTTAGATTCAGAGACGGGTTTAGATTCAGAGATGGGTTTAGATTCAGAGATGGGTTTAGATTCAGAGTCAGGTTTAGATTCAGAATCAGGTTTAGATTCAGAGTCAGGTTTAAATTCAGAGTCAGGTTTAGATTCAGAGTCAGGTTTAGATTCAGAGTCGGGTTTAGATTCAGAGATGGGTTTTGATTCAGAGTCAGGTTTAGATTCAGAGTCAGGTTTAGATTCAGAGATGGGTTTAGATTCAGAGATGGGTTTAGATTCAGAGACGGGTTTAGATTCAGAGATGGGTTTAGATACAGAGTCAGGTTTAGATTCAGAGACGGGTTTAGATTCAGAGATGGGTTTAGATTCAGAGTGAGGTTTAGATTCAGAGACGGGTTTAGATTCAGAGATGGGTTGAGATTCAGAGTCAGGTTTAGATTCAGAGACGGGTTTAGATTCAGAGTCAGGTTTAGATTCAGAGTCAGGTTTAGATTCAGAGTCAGGTTTCGATTCAGAGACGGGTTTAGATTCAGAGATGGGTTTAGATTCAGAGTCAGGTTTAGATTCAGAGTCAGGTTTAGATTCAGAGTCAGGTTTAGATTCAGAGTCAGGTTTAGATTCAGAGATGGGTTTAGATTCAGAGACGGGTTTAGATTCAGAGACGGGTTTAGATTCAGAGTCAGGTTTAGATTCAGAGACGGGTTTAGATTCAGAGTCAGGTTTAGATTCAGAGACGGGTTTAGATTCAGAGATGGGTTTAGATTCAGAGTCAGGTTTAGATTCAGAGTCAGGTTTAGATTCAGAGATGGGTTTAGATTCAGGATCGGGTTTAGATTCAGGATCGGGTTTAGATTCAGGATCGGGTTTAGATTCAGGATCGGGTTTAGATTCAGAGTCGGGTTTAGATTCAGAGTCGGGTTTAGATTCAGGATCGGGTTTAGATTCAGAGTCAGGTTTAGATTCAGAGTCGGGTTTAGATTCAGGATCGGGTTTAGATTCAGGATCGGGTTTAGATTCAGGATCGGGTTCAGATTCAGGATCAGATTTAGATTCAAGATCGGGATTAGATTCAGGAACAGGTTTAGATTCAAGATCGGGATTAGATTCAGGAACAGGTTTAGATTCAGGGACAGGTTTAGATTCAGGATCGGGTTTAGATTCAGGATCGGGTTCAGATTCAGAGTCAGGTTTAAATTCAGAGACGGGTTTAGATTCAGAGACGGGTTCAGATTCAGAGTCAGGTTTAAATTCAGAGACGGGTTTAGATTCAGAGTCAGGTTTAGATTCAGATTCAGGTTTAGATTCAGAGTCAGGTTTAGATTCAGAGTCAGGTTTAGATTCAGAGATGGGTTTAGATTCAGAGACGGGTTTAGATTCAGAGTCAGGTTTAGATTCAGAGTCAGGTTTAGATTCAGAGATGGGTTTAGATTCAGAGACGGGTTTAGATTCAGAGATGGGTTTAGATTCAGAGTCAGGTTTAGATTCAGAATCAGGTTTAGATTCAGAGTCAGGTTTAAATTCAGAGTCAGGTTTAGATTCAGAGTCAGGTTTAGATTCAGAGTCGGGTTTAGATTCAGAGATGGGTTTTGATTCAGAGTCAGTTTTAGATTCAGAGTCAGGTTTAGATTCAGAGATGGGTTTAGATTCAGAGATGGGTTTAGATTCAGAGACGGGTTTAGATTCAGAGATGGGTTTAGATTCAGAGTCAGGTTTAGATTCAGAGACGGGTTTAGATTCAGAGATGGGTTTAGATTCAGAGTGAGGTTTAGATTCAGAGACGGGTTTAGATTCAGAGATGGGTTTAGATTCAGAGTCAGGTTTAGATTCAGAGACGGGTTTAGATTCAGAGTCAGGTTTAGATTCAGAGTCAGGTTTAGATTCAGAGTCAGGTTTCGATTCAGAGACGGGTTTAGATTCAGAGTCGGGTTTAGATTCAGAGTCAGGTTTAGATTCAGAGTCAGGTTTAGATTCAGAGTCAGGTTTAGATTCAGAGATGGGTTTAGATTCAGAGACGGGTTTAGATTCAGAGACGGGTTTAGATTCAGAGTCAGGTTTAGATTCAGAGACGGGTTTAGATTCAGAGTCAGGTTTAGATTCAGAGACGGGTTTAGATTCAGAGATGGGTTTAGATTCAGAGTCAGGTTTAGATTCAGAGTCAGGTTTAGATTCAGAGATGGGTTTAGATTCAGAGACGGGTTTAGATTCAGAGTCAGGTTTAGATTCAGAGTCAGGTTTAGATTCTGAGACGGGTTTAGATTCAGAGTCAGGTTTAGATTCAGAGACGGGTTTAGATTCAGAGTCAGGTTTAGATTCAGAGACGGATTTAGATTCAGAGATGGGTTTAGATTCAGAGTCAGGTTTAGATTCAGAGTCAGGTTTAGATTCAGAGATGGGTTTAGATTCAGAGACGGGTTTAGATTCAGAGTCAGGTTTAGATTCAGAGTCAGGTTTAGATTCAGAGTCGGGTTTAGATTCAGAGATGGGTTTTTATTCAGAGTCAGGTTTAGATTCAGAGATGGGTTTTCATTCAAAGTCAGGTTTAGATTCAGAGTCAGGTTTAGATTCAGAGATGGGTTTTGATTCAAAGTCAGGTTTAGATTCAGAGTCAGGTTTAGATTCAGAGATGGGTTTTGATTCAAATTCAGGTTTAGATTCAGAGACGGGTTTAGATTCAGAGTCGGGTTTAGATTCAGAGACGGGTTTAGATTCAGAGTCAGGTTTAGATTCAGAGTCAGGTTTAGATTCAGAGACGGGTTTAGATTCAGAGTCAGGTTTAGATTCAGAGATGGGTTTAGATTCACAGTCAGGTTTAGATTCAGTCAGTTTTAGATTCAGAGTCAGGTTTAGATTCAGAGACGGGTTTAGATTCAGAGACGGGTTTAGATTCAGAGACGGGTTTAGATTCAGAGTCAGGTTTAGATTCAGAGATGGGTTTAGATTCAGAGTCAGGTTTAGATTCAGTCAGTTTTAGATTCAGAGTCAGGTTTAGATTCAGAGACGGGTTTAGATTCAGAGACGGGTTTAGATTCAGAGACGGGTTTAGATTCAGAGTCCGGTTTAGATTCAGAGACTGGTTTAGATTCAGAGACGGGTTTAGATTCAGAGACGGGTTTAGATTCAGAGTCAGGTTTAGATTCAGAGTCAGGTTTAGATTCAGAGTCAGGTTTAGATTCAGAGATGGGTTTAGATTCAGAGTCAGGTTTAGATTCAGAGTCAGGTTTAGATTCAGAGATGGGTTTAGATTCAGAGTCAGGTTTAGATTCAGAGATGGGTTTAGATTCAGAGACGGGTTTAGATTCAGAGTCAGGTTTAGATTCAGAGTCAGGTTTAGATTCAGAGACGGGTTTAGATTCAGAGACGGGTTTAGATTCAGAGTCAGGTTTAGATTCAGAAATGTGTTTAGATTCAGAGATGGGTTTAGATTCAGAGTCAGGTTTAGATTCAGAGTCAGGTTTAGATTCAGAGTCAGGTTTAAATTCAGAGTCAGGTTTAGATTCAGAGTCAGGTTTAGATTCAGAGTCGGGTTTAGATTCAGAGATGGGTTTAGATTCAGAGTCAGGTTTAGATTCAGAGATGGGTTTTGATTCAAAGTCAGGTTTAGATTCAGAGTCAGGTTTAGATTCAGAGATGGGTTTTGATTCAAAGTCAGGTTTAGATTCAGAGTCAGGTTTAGATTCAGAGACGGGTTTCGATTCAGAGATGGGTTTAGATTCAGAGTCAGGTTTAGATTCAGAGTCAGGTTTAGATTCAGAGTCAGGTTTAGATTCAGAGATGGGTTTAGATTCAGAGACGGGTTTAGATTCAGAGTCAGGTTTAGATTCAGAGTCAGGTTTAGATTCAGAGATGGGTTTAGATTCAGAGACGGGTTTAGATTCAGAGACGGGTTTAGATTCAGAGTCAGGTTTCGATTCAGAGTCAGGTTTAGATTCAGAGTCAGGTTTAGATTCAGAGTCAGGTTTAGATTCAGAGTCAGGTTTAGATTCAGAGATGGGTTTAGATTCAGAGACGGGTTTAGATTCAGAGTCAGGTTTAGATTCAGAGATGGGTTTAGATTCAGAGATGGGTTTAGATTCAGAGACGGGTTTAGATTCAGAGTCAGGTTTAGATTCAGAGACGGGTTTAGATTCAGAGTCAGGTTTAGATTCAGAGACGGGTTTAGATTCAGAGTCGGGTTTAGATTCAGAGACGGGTTTAGATTCAGAGTCAGGTTTAGATTCAGAGACGGGTTTAGATTCAGAGTCAGGTTTAGATTCAGAGACGGGTTTAGATTCAGAGACGGGTTTAGATTCAGAGTCAGGTTTAGATTCAGAGACGGGTTTAGATTCAGAGACGGGTTTAGATTCAGAGTCAGGTTTAGATTCAGAGTCGGGTTTAGATTCAGAGACGGGTTTAGATTCAGAGTCAGGTTTAGATTCAGAGACTGGTTTAGATTCAGAGACGGGTTTCGATTCAGAGATGGGTTTAGATTCAGAGTCAGGTTTAGATTCAGAGACGGGTTTCGATTCAGAGACGGGTTTAGATTCAGAGGGCGCTAAATTGGGCCGTGTAGCGCCCGTTGTTTCGGCGCAACACGGCCTTTCCAACAACAAAGATGGCGTCTTGGATGCGCACACACGGTTCCTGCGTGACGTGCGCCAGACGCCATCTTGGTATAGGAGTTAGCGCAGGCGCAGATCACGAACACTGGAATCATGTAAAGTGGAGAGAAAATGGTTTCAATCAGTGTGCAACACCGATTTAAATGATAGACACCATTTTGGGACTTAACACTCAACTCAACGCACGGTCTTAACCCGAACCATCTGAACATGTCTTTGAGTGCCTGGAGGACCCCCCACCAGCGCTATTTAAAGGGACCATGCAGGATTTACAGGTTAGTGGCTGGATTATTGCCTCTGGCTGCCGAGACATTTGTAACAGTTTTTGGAGGTCTCCGAGAATTCAACACTAGGACGCGGGGACATTTCGAGCCAGGACGTGCAGGAGTGAAGTTAGAAAATGCTTCTACACGCAAAGGGTGATTTAGAACGCTCTTCTGCAGACGGCAGTTGATGCTAGCTCACTTGTGAATGTTAAATCTGAGATTGATAGATTTCTGTGAACCAAGGGTATTATGGGATATGGGGCTAAGGCGGGTATATGGAGTTAGGTCACAGGTCCACCATAATCTCATTGAATGGTGGAAAAGGCTCGAGGGGCTAAATGTCACTGCCACTTGCTGCCTCTTGATATGCGCCATCTTGTCCTGCAAGAAACTGAGGCGTGTGCCTGGGTGATGTGCCTGTCATGGATGAATAGCTGCCAGTGTGTGTGGCCTGTAATTTGTGGGTGGACGGCTTGAAACAGTGGTAATGTGTAAGGGTGAGAGGAATTATCTGATTGGGAGAGTTGAGTACTGATGGAAAGAGTTTATTGGTATGTGGGTGATGGGGGTGTAGTGTGTGGTGCAGTTGGGAGGAGACGCCACTTGACAGTTGACCTCACTCACCTTGACCACTCATGTCAAAGCATTGAACTTCTTCCTGCACTGCATCCATGTTCATGATGCTCTGCTCCTGGCATTGACTTCGTCCCCCACTGCCTCCCACTGCCTTTTGAGTATATGTCTGGAGGGCCTCTTGCCCCTCCCCCCCTTGCGGATATAGGATGTCCCTCCTTCTGTCCACCTCTTGTTCCCAAGGTCTCTAGTGCATCAGCAGAGAACCTTGGTGCATGCACTCTCACAGGCCTGGGACCAACTCAGATCGGCAGATTAGTGAGATCTGGTGTACAGATTGGAGGATGTGGGATTTAGTTGTGTGCAACCTTTATTCAATGTTTTAACATAACTCATCAGTGTGTAAACATAGGGATGGGATCTGCATCTGTGTTTTACGTGTGCGATGTCCGATCTCTGTTCAGACTCCATGCAGACAGTAGAACTGTTATTTTCAGCAAATAACAGGTACCAGCTACCTTTAAGAGATTTCTAAGAAACATCCTCCCTTTAAGAGATGGTGCTCCCTCTGGTGGTGTAAAGTGTGAATTGCATTGATTCCACGTGCAAGGCCCAGAATGGAACGCCCATTCCAGGGAAGTGCTCCCTGGGGACCAAACCTGGGTCTTGCCTGCCCAGGGTCCGTCGGGCGCGGGGTGTTCGCGCATCGCGCTACCATCGCCCAGAACGGACCCTTATCCAATTTTTCCCCCAGAGTCTTGTTTAGATTCAGGTTCAGATTAGATTCAGGAAGAGGTTTAGATTTATTGTCTGGTTTAGATTCTGGATCAGGCTTTGATTCAGGAACAGGTTTAACTTCAGGATCGGGTGTAGATTTAGAAACGGTTTAGATTCAGGGTCGCATTTAGAATCAGGATCGGGATTAGATTCAGGATCGGGTTTAGATTCAGGAACAGGTTTAGGTTCAGGGACGGGTTTAAGACTATAAGCCATAAGACCATAAGAGATAGGAGCAGGAGTAGGCCATTCGGCCCCTCGAGCCTGCTCCACCATTTAATGAGATCATGGCTGATCTGATTTTTACCTCAACTCCACTTTCCCGCCTTTTCCCCATATCCTTTGACTCCCTTGCTGATCAAAAATTTGTCTAACTCAGCCTTGAATGTATTCAATGACTCAGCCTCCACAGCTTTTTGGGGCAAAGAATTCCAAAGATTCACGACCCTCTGGGAGAAGAAGTTCCTCCACATTTCCGTCTTAAACGGACGACCCCTTATTCTGAGACTATGCCCCCTGGTTTTAGATTCCCCCATGAGGGGTAACATCCTCTCAGCATCTACCCTATCGAGGCCCCTCAGAATATTATGTTTCAATAAGGTCTCCTCTCATTCTTCTAAACTCCAATGAGTATGGACCCAACCTGTTCAATCTTTCCTCATAAGACAACCCTTCCATACCCGGAATCAACTTAGTGAACCTTCTCTGAACTGCCTCCAATGCAAGTATATCCTTCCTTAAATAAGGGCACCAGAACTGTACGCAGTACTCCAGGTGTGGTCTCACCAGCACCCTCTACAGTTGTAGCAAGACTTCCCTGCTTTTATACTCCATCCCCTGAGAAATAAAGGCCAATATTCCGTTTGCCTTCCGGATTACCTGCTGCACCTGTATGTTGACTTTTTGTGTTTCATGTACGAGGACACCCAGATCCCTCTGTACCGCAGCATTTTGTAATATTTCTCCATTCAAATAATATTTTGCATTTTTATTTTTCCTCCCAAAGTGGATGACTTCACATTTTCCCACATTTAGACTCAGGAACAGGTTTAGATTCAGGAACAGGTTTAGATTCAGGAACAGGTTTAGATTCAGGATCGGGTTTAGATTCAGGAACGATTTAGATTCAGGAACAGGTTTAGATTCAGGATCGGGTTTAGATTCAGGAACGATTTAGATTCAGGATCGGGTTTAGATTCAGGAACGATTTAGATTCAGGATCGGGTTTAGACTCAGGATCGGGTTTAGATTCAGGAACGATTTAGATTCAGGAACAGGTTTAGATTCAGGAACGGGTTTAGATTCAGGGTCGGGTTTAGATTCAGGATCAGGTTTAGATTCAGGATCGGGTTTAGATTCAGGATCAGGTTTAGATTCAGGATTGGGTTTAGATTCAGGAACGATTTAGATTCAGGAACCGGTTTACATTCAGGTTTGGGCTTAGATTCAGAGACAGGTTTAGATTTAGAAACTGTTTAGATTCAGGGTCGCATTTAGAATCTGGTCTGGGTTTAGATTCTGGATCAGATTTAGATTCAGAGTTGGGTTTAGATTAGAAACAGTTTAGATTCAGGAATGGGTTTTAATTCATGGTCGGGTTTAGATTCAGGGTTGGTTTAGGTTCAGGTTCAGGTGTAGATTCTGGAATGGTTTATATTCAGGATCGGGTTTAGATTCCGGAACAGGTTTAGTTGCAGGAATGGGTTTAGTTGCAGGAATGGGTTTAGTTCCAGGAACGGGTTTAGTTACAGGAATGGGTTTAGTTCCAGGAATGGGTTTAGTTCCAGGAATGGGTTTAGTTACAGGAATGGGTTTAGTTACAGGAACGGGTTTAGTTACAGGAATGGGTTTAGTTACAGGAACGGGTTTAGTTACAGGAATGGGTTTAGTTACAGGAATGGGTTTAGTTACAGGAATGGGTTTAGTTCCAGGAATGGGTTTAGTTCCAGGAATGGGTTTAGTTACAGGAATGGGTTTAGTTACAGGAACGGGTTTAGTTACAGGAACGGGTTTAGTTACAGGATCGGGTTTAGTTACAGGAATGGGTTTAGTTACAGGAACGGGTTTAGTTACAGGAACGGGTTTAGTTACAGGAACGGGTTTAGTTTCATGGTTGTGTTTCGATTCGGGGAGTGGTTTAGATTTAAGAACGGGATTAGATTCATGGAGCGGTTTATATTCAGGAACCGGTTTCGATTCAGAGATTTGTTTAGGGTTCGGGTTAGGGACTCCAGATTCCGGAACAGGTTTAGATTCAGGATTTATCCATTATAAATTCTCCCGTCTCTGTCTGTAAGGGACCCACATTTGCCTTCACCAGTCTTTTCCTTTTTACAAAGCTTCTATGGTTATTTAAAAAGGAAAAGACTGGTGAAGGCAAATGTGGGTCCCTTACAGACAGAGACAGGAGAATTTATAATGGGGAATAAGGAAATGGCAGAGAAATTAAACAAATTCTTTATATCTGTCTTCACGGAAGAAACTTCCCAGAAATACTAGAGAACCAAGGGTCTGGGGAGAATGAGGAACTGAAGGAAATTAGTATTTGTAAAAAAATAGTACGGAGAAATTAATGGGACTGAAAGTCGATAAATCCCAAGGACCGGATGATCTACATCCCAGGGTTTTGAAAGAGGTGGCTGTAGAGATAGGGGATGCATTGGTTGTCATCTTCCAAAATTCTGTAGATTGTGGAACAGTTCCTGCAGATTGGAGGGTAGCAAATGTAACCCCACTATTTAAAAAAGGAGGGAGAGAGAAAACAGGGAACAACAGACCTGTATCCTGACATCAGTAGTGGGGAAAATGCTGGAATCCATTATAAAGGATGTGATAACAGGACATTTAGAAAATAATAATAGGATTTGGCAGAGTCAACATGGATTTATGAAAGGGAAATCATGTTTGACAAACCTATTGGAGTTCTTTGAGGATGTAACTGGTAGAATAGATAAGGGGGAACCAGTGGATGTGGTGTATTTGGATTTTCAGAAGGCTTTTGATAAGGTCCCACACAGGAGGTTGGTGAACAAAGTTAGAGCACATGGAATTGGGGGTAATATACTGGCATGGATTGAGAATTGGTTATCAGACAGGAAACAGAGAGTAGGAATAAACAGGTCTTTTTCAGGGTGGCAGGCATTGACTAGTGGGGTACCGCAGGGATCAGTGCTTGGACCCCAGCTATTCACAATATATATCAATGATCTGGATGAGGGAACCAAATGTAATATTTCCAATGTAATAGTTCCAAAACTAGGTGGGAATGTGAGTTGTGAGGAAGATGCAAAGAGGCTTCAAGGGGATATAGACAGGCTAAGTGAGTGGTCAAGAACATGGCAGATGGAATATAATGTGGAAAAATGTGAAGTTATCCACTTTGGAAGGAAAAACAGAAACGCAGAGTATTTTTTAAATGGTGAAAGATTGGGAAATGTTGATGTTCAAAGGGACCTGGGTGTCCTTGTACACCAGTCACTGAAAGCAAACATGCAGGTGCAGTAAGCAATTAGGAAGGCAAATGGTATGTTGGCCTTTATTACAAGAGGATTTGAGTACAGGAGTAAAGATGTTTTACTGCAGTTATACAGGGCCTTGGTGAGACCGCACCTGGAGTATTGTGTACAATTTTGGTCTCCTTACCTATGAAAGGATATACTTGCCATAGAGGGAGTGCAACGAAGGTTCACCAGACTGATTCCTGGGATGGCGGGATTGTTGTATGAGGAGAGATTGAGTAGACTGTATTCTCTAGAGTTTAGAAGAATGAGAGGTGATCTCATTGAAACATACAAAATTCTTACAGGGCTCGACAGGGTAGACGCAGGGAGGATGTTTCCCCTGGCTGGGGAGTCTGGAACCAGGGGTCACAGTCTCAGAATAAGGGGCAGGCCATGTAGGACTGAGATGAGGAGAAATTTCTTCACTCAGAGGGTGGTGAATGTTTGGAATTCTCTACCCCAGAGGGCTGTGGAGGCTCAGTCATTGAGTACATTCAAAACAGAGATCGATAGATTTCTAGATGTTAAAGACATCAAGGGATATGGGGATAGTGCAGGAAAATGGTGTTGAGGTAGAAGATCAACCATGGTCTTGATGAATGGCGGAGCAGGCTCGAGGGGCCGGATGGCTGACTCCTGCTCCTATTTCTTATGTTCTTATGTAGGTTCTGTTTTAGATTCAGGGTCGGGTTTAGATTCAGGGTCGGGTTTAGATTCAGGACCGGGTTTAGATTCAGGGTCGGGTTTAGATTCAGAGATGGGTTTAGATTCAGAGTCAGGTTTAGATTCAGAGTCAGGTTTAGATTCAGAGTCAGGTTTAGATTCAGGACCGGGTTTAGATTCAGAGTCAGGTTTCGATTCAGGGTCGGGTTTCGATTCAGGACCGGGTTTAGATTCAGGGTCGGGTTTAGATTCAGGATCGGGTTTAGATTCAGGGTCGGGTTTAGATTCAGGGTCGGGTTTCGATTCAGGGTCGGGTTTAGATTCAGGGTCGGGTTTAGATTCAGAGATGGGTTTAGATTCAGGGTCGGGTTTCGATTCAGAGACGGGTTTAGATTCAGGGTCGGGTTTAGATTCAGGGTCGGGTTTGAATTCAGGATCGGGTTTAGATTCAGGGAGTGTTTTAAATTCAGGGTCAGGTTAGATTTAAGAACGGTTTCGATTCAGTGAAATCTTGTGGAGAGGGTGACTCGCCGTTAACAGAACCTTCCGGAATTTCCTTCAGTTTCAATTAATTCTTATCGTTTAGGCTGTAAAGATGAAAATCTGCTGGACTATTTCTGGATCGTGAGGCGTGAGGTCCCATCACACAGCAGATGGAAAGTGAGAGACCTCGATTGGTGAGTGACTGAGGTCCAATCAGACGGATTCTGGGGTTACTGGAGAGCCGGATGGATGGTCCCGCCGAGCAATTGGATGAAAGTGTGTTCCTGGTGTGCTTTCAGGAAGCCCGGGAAAGGAGGGGCCATGCAGTCTGGAATTGAGGTCCGGCCCCCACAGCAAGCCTGGCTGCAGATAGCAGACCACCTCAATCCCCCATCTAGATCCGAAGGAAGATGGCAGGGCTGAAGAAAGCTGCCATGATAGAAGCTTTCTATTCCAAATCACTGACCGGGGTGAACTATCCCTCCTTGACCACCTCGACCTGTCCGCAGCCTTTGACACGGTTGACCACACCTCCAACCCCTCTCCTCCGTCGTCCAGCTGGGTGGGACTGTCCTCGCCTGGTTCCATTCCTAACTATCCAGTCATAGCCGGAGAATCACCTGCAATGGCTTCTCTTCCCACTCCGTTACCTCTGGAGTCCCCCAAGGATCTATCCTTGGCCCCTCCTATTTCTCATCGACATGCTGTCCCTCGGCGACATCATCTGAAAACACAACGTCACATTCCTCATGTTGACTGACGACACCCACCACCTCCCTTGACCCCTTCACTGTCTCTCAATTAAGAACATAAGAAATAGGAGCAGGAGTAGGCCACACGGCCCCTCGAGCCTGCTCCACCATTCAGTAAGATCATGGCTGATCTTTGACCTCAACTCCATTTTCCTGCTCGATCCCCATATCCCTTGATTCCCTAAGAGTCCAAAAATCTATTGATCTCAGCCTTGAATATATTCAATGACTCAGCATCCACAGCCCTCTAGGGTAGAGAATTCCAAAGATTCACAACCCTCTGAGTGAAGAAATTCCTCCTCATCTCAGTGTTAAATGTCCGACCCCTTATCCTCAGACTATGCCCCCTAGTTCTAGACTCTCTAGCCAGGGGAAACAATCTCTCAGCATCTACCCTGTCAAGCCCCCTCAGAATCTTATATGTTTCAATGAGATCACCTCTCATTCTTCTAAACTCCAGAGAGTATCGGCCCATTCTACTCAATCTCTCCTCATAGGACAACCCTCTGATCCCATGAATTAATCTAGTGAACCTTCGTTGCACCGCCTCCAAGGCAACATTATAGGCCTCTTCTTTCAATCTAATACTATCCTTAACTTCTTTAGTTAGCCACGGATGGATCACTTTTTGTCACACTGCTTGTCCGACATCCAACCCTGGATGAGTCGCAATTTCCTCCAATGAAACATTGGGATGTCCGAAGCCATTGTCTTCAGTTCCCGCCACAAACTCCGTTCCCGAGTCACCAAATCCATCCCTCTCCCTGACCACTGTCTGAGGCTGAACCGGACCGTTTGTAACCTTGGCGTCCGATATGACCCTGAGAAGAGCTTCGAAACCCCATCACCAAGACCGCCGACTTCCACCTCCGTAACATCGCCCGTCTCCGCCCCTGCCTCAGCTCATCTGCTGCTGAAACCCTCATCCGTGCCTCAACTATTCCAATGCTCTCCTGGCCAGTCTCCCACCATCCACGATCCGTAAACTTCACCTCATCCGAAACTCAGCTGCTCGAAGCCTGTGAAGTCCCGTTCATCCATCCCGTTGTACGCACTGACCGACAATGGCTCCCGGTCCACCAACACCTCAAACTGAACATTTTGATTCCCTTCGTGGCCTTGTCCCACTCTACCTCCATAATCTCCCCCAGCCTTGCAACCCCTTTCTGTTCCCCTGACTCTGGCCTCCAGTGCAGCTGCACCTTCACCCCACCATTGGTGGCTGTACTTTTTGCAGTCTAAGCCCCATGATGTGGAATTCCCTCTCCGCCTCTCCACCACCCTCTTCACCTGAAAACCCACCTCTTTGACCAAGTTTTTGGATACACCCGCACACGCAGATACACCCGCACACAAATACACCCGCACACGCAGATACACCCGCACACAAATACACCCGCACACGCAGATACACCCGCACACAAATACACCCGCACACACAGATACACCCGCACACAGAGATACACCCACACACACAGATACACCCGCACACACAGATACACCCGCACACACAAATACACCCGCACACACAGATACACCCGCACACAAATACACCCGCACACACAAATACACCCGCACACACAGATACACCCGCACACACAGATACACCCACACACACAGATACACCCGCACACACAGATACACCCGCACACACAAATACACCCGCACACACAGATACACCCGCACACAAATACACCCGCACACACAAATACACCCGCACACACAGATACACCCGCACACACAGATACACCCGCACACACAGATACACCCGCACACAAATACACCCGCACACACAGATACACCCGCACACAAATACACCCGCACACAGATACACCCGCACACACAGATACACCCGCACACAAATACACCCGCACACAGAGATACACCCGCACACAGAGATACACCCGCACACACAGATACACCCGCACACAAATACACCCGCACACACAGATACACCCGCACACACAGATACACCCGCACACAAATACACCCGCACACACAGATACACCTGCACACACAGATACACCCGCACACAAATACACCCGCACACAAATACACCCGCACACACAGATACACCCGCACACAAATACACCCGCACACAAATACACCCGCACACAAATACACCCGCACACACAGATACACCCACACACGCAGAAACACCCGCACACAAATACACCCGCACACACAGAAACACCCGCACACAAATACACCCGCACACAAATACACCCGCACACACAGATACACCCGCACACAAATACACCCGCACACATAGATACACTCACACACGCAGATACACCCGCACACCCAGATACACCTGCACACACAGATACACCCGCACACGCAGATACACCCACACACACAGATACACCTGCACACAGATACACCCGCACACAAATACACCCGCACACACAGATACACCCGCACACACAGATACACCCGCACACACAGATAAACCCGCACACAAATACACCCGCACACACAGATACACTCGCACACACAAATATACCCACACACACAGATACACCCGCACACAGATACACCCGCGCACAAATACACCCGCACACACAGATACACCCGCACACACAGATACACCCGCACACACAGATACACCCGCACACAAATAAACCCGCACACAAATGCACCCGCACACAGATACACCCGCACACAAATACACCCGCACACGCAGATACACCCGCACACAAATACACCCGCACACACAGATACACCCGCACACAAATACACCCGCACACACAGATACACCCGCACACGCAGATACACCCAAACACAAATACACCGGCACACACAGATACACCCGCACACACAGATACACCCGCACACAAATACACCCGCACACACAGATACACCCGCACACGCAGATACACCCACACACACAGATACACCCGCACACAAAGATACACGCGCACACAAATACACCCGCACACGCAGATACACTCGCACACACAGATACACCCGCACACACAGATACACCCGCACACAAATACACCCACGCACACAGATACACCCGCACACACTGAGACACCCGCACACAAATACACCCGCACAAAAAGATACACCCGCACAAAAAGATACACCCGCACACACAAATACACCCGCACACACAGATACACTCGCACACACAAATACACCCGCACACAGATACACCCGCACAAACAGATAAACCCGCACACACAAATACACCTGCACACACAAATACACCCGCACACAGATACACCCGCACACTCAGTTACACCCGCACACAGATACACCCGCACACACAGATACACCCGAACACACAGATACACCCGCACACTCAGTTACACCCGCACACAGATACACCCGCACACAGATACACCCGAACACACAGATACACCCGCACACTCAGTAACACCCGCACACAGATACACCCGCACACAAAGATACACCCGCACACACAGATAGACCCGCACACAGATACACCCGCACACAGATACACCCACACACAGATACACCTGCACACACAGATACACCCGCACACAAATACATCCGCACACACAGATACACCCGCACACAAATACAACTGCACACGCAGATACACCCGAACACACAGATACACCCGCACACTCAGTTACACCCGCACACAGATACACCCGCACACAAAGATACACCCGCACACACAGATAGACCCGCACACAGAAACACCCGCACACAGATACACCCACACACAGATACACCTGCACACACAGATACACCCGCACACGCAGATACACCCACACACAAATACACCCGCACACACAGATACACCCGCACACAAATACACTCGCACACACAGATACACCCGCACACACAGATACACCCGCACACAAATACATCCGCACACACAGATACACCCGCACACAAATACACCCGCACACGCAGATACACCCGCACACAAATACACCCGCACACACAGATACACCCGCACACAAATACACCTGTACACACAGATACACTCGCACACAAATACACCCGCACACATAGATACACTCACACACGCAGATACACCCGCACACACAGATACACCCGCACACAAATACACCCGCACACACAGATACACTCACACACGCAGATACACCCGCACACCCAGATACACCCGCACACGCAGATACAACCACACACACAGATACACCTGCACACAGATACACCCGCACACAAATACACCCGCACACAAAGATACACCCGCACACACAGATACACCCGCACACACAGATAAACCCGCACACAGATACACCCGCACACACAGATACACTCGCACACACAAATATACCCACACACACAGATACACCCGCACAGAGATACACCCGCGCACAAATACACCCGCACACACAGATACACCCGCACACACAGATACACCCGCACACAAATAAACCCGCACACAAATGCACCCACATACAGATACACCCGCACACAAATACACCCGCACACGCAGATACACCCGCACACAAATACACCCGCACACACAGATACACCCGCACACGCAGATACACCCAAACACAAATACACCGGCACACACAGATACACCCGCACACACAGATACACCCGCACACAAATACACCCGCACACACAGATACACCCGCACACGCAGATACACCCACACACACAGATACACACTCACACAAAGATACACGCGCACACAAATACACCCGCACACGCAGATACACTCGCACACACAGATACACCCGCACACACAGATACACCCGCACACAAATACACCCACGCACACAGATACACCCGCACACACTGAGACACCCGCACACAAATACACCCGCACAAAAAGATACACCCGCACAAAAAGATACACCCGCACACACAGATACACTCGCACACACAAATACACCCGCACACACAGATACACTCGCACACACAAATACACCCGCACACAGATACACCCGCACAAACAGATACACCCGCACACACAAATACACCTGCACACACAAATACACCCGCACACAGATACACCCGCACACTCAGTTACACCCGCACACAGATACACCCGCACACACAGATACACTCGCACACACAAATACACCCGCACACAGATACACCCGCACAAACAGATACACCCGCACACACAAATACACCTGCACACACAAATACACCCGCACACAGATACACCCGAACACACAGATACACCCGCACACTCAGTTACACCCGCACACAGATACACCCGCACACAAAGATACACCCGCACACACAGATAGACCCGCACACAGATACACCCGCACACAGATACACCCACACACAGATACACCTGCACACACAGATACACCCGCACACGCAGATACACCCACACACAAATACACCCGCACACACAGATACACCCGCACACAAATACACTCGCACACACAGATACACCCGCACACACAGATACACCCGCACACAAATACATCCGCACACACAGATACACCCGCACACAAATACACCCGCACACGCAGATACACCCGCACACAAATACACCCGCACACACAGATACACCCGCACACAAATACACCCGCACACACAGATACACTCGCACACAAATACACCCGCACACATAGTTACACTCACACACGCAGATACACCCGCACACAGATACACCCGCACACAGATACACCCACACACAGATACACCTGCACACACAGATACACCCGCACACGCAGATACACCCACACACAAATACACCCGCACACACAGATACACCCGCACACAAATACACTCGCACACACAGATACACCCGCACACACAGATACACCCGCACACAAATACACTCGCACACACAGATACACTCGCACACAAATACACCCGCACACATAGATACACTCACACACGCAGATACACCCGCACACACAGATACACACACACACAAATACACCCGCACACATAGTTACACTCACACACGCAGATACACCCGCACACACAGATACACCCGCACACAAATACACCCGCACACGCAGATACACCCGCACACACAGATACACCCGCACACACAGATTCACCCGCACACAAATACACCCGCACACACAGATACACCCGCACATGCAGATACACCCGAACACAAATACACCCGCACACACAGATACACCCTCACACGCAGATACACCCGCACACAAATACACCAGCACACACAGATACAGCCGCACACAAATACACCCGCACACGCAGATACACCCGCACACAAATACACCCGCACACACAGATACACCCGCACACGCAGATACACCTGCACACACAGATACACCCGCGGACAAATACACCCGCACACACAGATACTCCTGCACACACAGATACACCTGCACACACAAATACACCCGCACACGCAGATACACCCGCAAACAAATACACCCGCACACACAGATACACCCGCACACGCAGATACACCCGCACACAAATACACCCGCACACACAGATACACTCGCACACGCAGATACCCCTGCAGACAAAGATACACCCGCACACAAATACACCCGCACACACAGATACTCCTGCACACACAGATACACCTGCACACACAGATACACCCGCGCACACAGATACACCTGCACACAAATACACCCGCACACACAGATACACCCGCGGACAAATACACCCGCACACACAGATACACCCGCACACAAATACACCCGCACACGCAGATACACCCGCACACAAATACACCCGCACACGCAGATACACCCGCACACAAATACACCCGCACACGCAGATACACCCGCACACAAATACACCCGCACACGCAGATACACCCGCACACAAATACACCCGCACACACAGATACACCCGCACACGCAGATACACCCAAACACAAATACACCCGCACACACAGATACACCCGCACACGCAGATACACCCAAACACAAATACACCGGCACACACAGATACACCCGCACACAAATACACTCGCACACACAGATATACCCGCACGAACAGAAACACCCGCACACAAATACATCCGCACACACAGATACACCCGCACACAAATACACCCGCACACGCAGATACACCCGCACACAAATACACCCGCACACACAGATACACCCGCACACAAATACACCCGCACACACAGATACACTCGCAGACAAATTCACCCGCACACGCAGATACACCCGCACACACAGATACACCCGCGCACACAGATACACCCGCACACAAATACACCCGCACACACAGATACACCCGCACACGCAGATACACCCGCACACAAATACACCCACACACACAGATACACCATCACACGCAGATACACCCGCACACAAATACACCAGCACACGCAGATACACCCGCACACAAATACACCCGCACACACAGATACACCCGCACACACAGATACACTCGCACACGCAGATACACCTGCACACACAGATACACCCGCAAACAAATACACCCGCACACACAGATACACCCGCACACGCAGATACACCCGCACACAGATACACTCGCACACACAGATACACTCGCACACAAATACACCCGCACACGCAGATACACCCGCACACAAATACACTCGCACACACAGATACACCCGCACACACAGATGCACTCGCACACGCAGATACACCTGCACACACAGATACACCCGCAAACAAATACACCCGCACACACAGATACACCCGCACAAAAATACATCCGCACACGCAGATACACCCGCACACAAATACACCCGCACACGCAGATACACCCGCACACAAATACACCCGCACACACAGATACACCCGCACACGCAGATACACCCAAACACAAATACACCGGCACACACAGATACACCCGCACACAAATACACTCGCACACACAGATATACCCGCACGAACAGAAACACCCGCACACAAATACATCCGCACACACAGATACACCCGCACACAAATACACCCGCACACGCAGATACACCCGCACACAAATACACCCGCACACACAGATACACCCGCACACAAATACACCCGCACACACAGATACACTCGCACACAAATTCACCCGCACACATAGATACACTCACACACGCAGATACACCCGCACACACAGATACACCCGCACACAAATACACCCGCACACATAGATACACTCACACACGCAGATACACCCGCACACACAGATACACCCGCACACAAATACACCCGCACACGCAGATACACCCGCACACACAGATACACCCGCACACACAGATACACTCGCACACAAATTCACCCGCACACATAGATACACTCACACACGCAGATACACCCGCACACACAGATACACCCGCACACAAATACACCCGCACACGCAGATACACCCGCACACACAGATACACCCGCACACGCAGATACACCCGCACACAAATACACCCACACACACAGATACACCATCACACGCAGATACACCCGCACACAAATACACCAGCACACACAGATACAACCGCACACAAATACACCCGCACACGCAGATACACCCGCACACAAATACACTCGCACACACAGATACACCCGCACACACAGATACACTCGCACACGCAGATACACCTGCACACACAGATACACCCGCAAACAAATACACCCGCATACACAGATACACCCGCACACGCAGATACACCCGCAAACAGATACACTCGCACACACAGATACACTCGCACACGCAGATACCCCTGCACACAAAGATACACCCGCACACACAGATACTCCTGCACACACAGATACACCCGCGCACACAGATACACCTGTACACAAATACACCCGCACACACAGATACACCCGCACACAAATACACCCGCACACGCAGATACACCCGCACACAAATACACCCGCACACACAGATACACCCGCACACGCAGATACACCCAAACACAAATACACCGGCACACACAGATGCACCCGCACACACAGATACACCCGCACACAAATACCCCCGCACACACAGATACACCCGCACACGCAGATACACCCACACACACAGATGCACCCGCACACACAGATACACGCGCACACAAATACACCCGCACACGCAGATACACCCGCACACACAGATACACCCGCACACAAATACACCCGCACACACAGATACACCCGCACACACAGATACACCCGCACACAAATACACCCGCACACACAGATACACCCGCACACACTGAGACACCCGCACACAAATACACCCGCACAAAAAGATACACCCGCACAAAAAGATACACCCGCACACACAGATAACCTCGCACACACAAATACACCCGCACACACAAATACACCCGCACACAGATACACCCGCACACACAGATACACTCACACACAAAAATACACCCGCACACAGATACACCCGCACAGACAGATACACCCGCACACACAAATACACCTGCACACAGATACACCCGAACACACAGATACACCCGCACACTCAGTTACACCCGCACACAGATACACCCGCACACAAAGATACACCCGCACACACAGATACAGCCGCACACAGATACACCCGCACACAGATACACCCACACACAGATACACCCACACACAGATCCACCTGCACACACAGATACACCCGCACACACAAATACACCCGCACACGCAGATACACCCACACACAAATACACCCGCACACACAGATACACCCGCACACAAATACACTCGCACACACAGATACACCCGCACACACAGATACACCCGCACACAAATACACTCGCACACACAGATACACCCGCACACACAGATACACCCGCACACAAATACACTCGCACACACAGATACACTCGCACACAAATACACCCGCACACATAGATACACTCACACACGCAGATACACCCGCACACACAGATACACACACACACAAATACACCCGCACACGCATATACACCCGCACACACAGATACACCCGCACACACAGATACACCCGCACACAAATACACCCGCACACACAGATACACCCGCACACGCAGATACACCCGCAACAAATACACCCGCACACACAGATACACCCTCACACACAGATACACCCGCACACAAATACACCCGCACACACAGATACTCCCGCACACAAATACACCCGCACACGCAGATACACCCGCACACAAATACACCCGCACACACAGATACACCCGCACACGCAGATACACCCGCACACAAATACACCCGCACACACAGATACACTCGCACACGCAGATACACCTGCACACACAGATACACCCGCACACAAATACAACCGCACACACAGATACTCCCGCACACACAGATACACCTGCACACAGATACACCCGCACACAAATGCACCCGCACACACAGATACACCCGCACACACAGATACACCCGCACACAAATACACCCGCACACACAGATACACCCGCGCACACAGATACACCTGCACACAAATGCACCCGCACACACAGATACACCCGCACACACAGATACACCCGCACACACAGATACACCCGCACACAAATACACCCGCACACACAGATACACTCGCACACACAAATATACCCACACACACAGATACACCCGCACACAGATACACCCGCGCACAAATACACCCGCACACACGGATACACCCGCACACTCAGATACACCCGCACACAAATACACCCGCACACAAATGCACCCGCACACAGATACACCAGCACACAAATACACCCGCACACGCAGATACACCCGCACACAAATACACCCGCACACACAGATACACCCGCACACAAATACACCCGCACACACAGATACACCCGCACACGCAGATACACCCAAACACAACTACACCGGCACACACAGATACACCCGCACACAAATACACCCGCACACACAGATACACCCGCACACGCAGATACACCCGCACACACAGATACACCCGCACACAAAGATACACGCGCACACAAATACACCCGCACACGCAGATACACTCGCACACACAGATACACCCGCATACACAGATACACCCGCACACAAGTACACCCGCATACACAGATACACCCGCACACACTGAGACACCCGCACACAAATACACCCGCACAAAAAGATACACCCGCACAAAAAGATACACCCGCACACACAGATGCACTCGCACACACAAATACACCCGCACACACAAATACACCCGCACACACCGATACACCCGCACACACAGATACACCCGCGCACACAGATACACCTGCACACAAATACACCCGCACACACAGATACACCCGCACACACAGATACACCCGCACACAAATACACCCGCACACACAGATACACTCGCACACACAAATATACCCACACACACAGATACACCCGCACACAGATACACCCGCGCACAAATACACCCGCACACACAGATACACCCGCACACTCAGATACACCCGCACACAAATACACCCGCACACAAATGCACCCGCACACAGATACACCCGCACACAAATACACCCGCACACGCAGATACACCAGCACACAAATACACCCGCACACACAGATACACCCGCACACAAATACACCCGCACACACAGATACACCCGCGCACACAGATACACCTGCACACAAATACACCCGCACACACAGATACACCCGCACACACAGATACACCCGCACACAAATACACCCGCACACACAGATACACTCGCACACACAGATACACCCGCACACACAGATACACCCGCACACAAATACACCCGCACACACAGATACACCCGCATACACTGAGACACCCGCACACAAATACACCTGCACACAGATACACCCGCACACACAGATACACTCGCACACACAAATACACCCGCACACAGATACACCCGCACACACAGATACACCCGCACACTCAGTTACACCCGCACACAGATACACCCGCACACACAAATACACCTGCACACAGATACACCCGCACACACAGATACACCCGCACACTCAGTTACACCCGCACACAGATACACCCGCACACAAAGATACACCCGCACACACAGATACACCCACACACAGATACACCCGCACACAGATACACCCACACACAGATACACCTGCACACACAGATACACCCGCACACAAATACATCCGCACACACAGATACACTCGCACACAAATACACCCGCACACATTGATAGACTCACACACGCAGATACACCCGCACACACAGATACACCCGCACACAAATACACCCGCACACGCAGATACACCCGCACACACAGATACACCCGCACATGCAGATACACCCGCACACAAATACACCCGCACACACAGATACACCCTCACACGCAGATACACCCGCACACAAACACACCCGCACACACAGATACACCCGCACACAAATACACCCGCACACGCAGATACACCCGCACACAAATACACCCGCACACACAGATACACTCGCACACGCAGGTACACCTGCACACACAGATATACCCGCACACAAATACACCCGCACACAAATACACCCGCACACGCAGATACACCCGCACACAAATACACCCGCACACACAGATACACTCGCACACGCAGGTACACCTGCACACACAGATATACCCGCACACAGATACACCCGCGCACAAATACACCCGCACACTCAGATACACCCGCACACAAATACACCCGCACACAAATGCACCCGCACACAGATACACCAGCACACAAATACACCCGCACACGCAGATACACCCGCACACAAATACACCCGCACACACAGATACACCCGCACACAAATACACCCGCACACACAGATACACCCGCACACGCAGATACACCCAAACACAACTACACCGGCACACACAGATACACCCGCACACAAATACACCCGCACACACAGATACACCCGCACACGCAGATACACCCGCACACACAGATACACCCGCACACAAAGATACACGCGCACACAAATACACCCGCACACGCAGATACACTCGCACACACAGATACACCCGCACACACAGATACACCCGCACACAAATACACCCGCATACACAGATACACCCGCACACGCAGATACACCCAAACACAACTACACCGGCACACACAGATACACCCGCACACAAATACACCCGCACACACAGATACACCCGCACACGCAGATACACCCGCACACACAGATACACCCGCACACAAAGATACACGCGCACACAAATACACCCGCACACGCAGATACACCCGCACAAAAAGATACACCCGCACAAAAAGATACACCCGCACACACAGATGCACTCGCACACACAAATACACCCGCACACACAAATACACCCGCACACACAGATACACCCGCACACACAGATACACTCGCACACACAAATACACCCGCACACAGATACACCCGCACAGACAGATACACCCGCACACACAAATACACCTGCACACAGATACACCCGCACACACAGATACAACCGCACACTCAGTTACACCCGCACACAGATACACCCGCACACAAAGATACACCCGCACACACAGATACACCCGCACACAGATACACCCGCACACAGATACAACCACACACAGATACACATGCACACACAGATACACCCGCACACAAATACACCCGCACACAAAGATACACCCGCACACACAGATACACCCGCACACACAGATAAACCCGCACACAGATACACCCGCACACACAGATACACTCGCACACACAAATATACCCACACACACAGATACACCCGCACAGAGATACACCCGCGCACAAATACACCCGCACACACAGATACACCCGCACACACAGATACACCCGCACACAAATAAACCCGCACACAAATGCACCCACACACAGATACACCCGCACACAAATACACCCGCACACGCAGATACACCCGCACACAAATACACCCGCACACACAGATACACCCGCACACGCAGATACACCCAAACACAAATACACCGGCACACACAGATACACCCGCACACACAGATACACCCGCACACAAATACACCCGCACACACAGATACACCCGCACACGCAGATACACCCACACACACAGATACACACTCACACAAAGATACACGCGCACACAAATACACCCGCACACGCAGATACACTCGCACACACAGATACACCCGCACACACAGATACACCCGCACACAAATACACCCACGCACACAGATACACCCGCACACACTGAGACACCCGCACACAAATACACCCGCACAAAAAGATACACCCGCACAAAAAGATACACCCGCACACACAGATACACTCGCACACACAAATACACCCGCACACACAGATACACTCGCACACACAAATACACCCGCACACAGATACACCCGCACAAACAGATACACCCGCACACACAAATACACCTGCACACACAAATACACCCGCACACAGATACACCCGCACACTCAGTTACACCCGCACACAGATACACCCGCACACACAGATACACTCGCACACACAAATACACCCGCACACAGATACACCCGCACAAACAGATACACCCGCACACACAAATACACCTGCACACACAAATACACCCGCACACAGATACACCCGAACACACAGATACACCCGCACACTCAGTTACACCCGCACACAGATACACCCGCACACAAAGATACACCCGCACACACAGATAGACCCGCACACAGATACACCCGCACACAGATACACCCACACACAGATACACCTGCACACACAGATACACCCGCACACGCAGATACACCCACACACAAATACACCCGCACACACAGATACACCCGCACACAAATACACTCGCACACACAGATACACCCGCACACACAGATACACCCGCACACAAATACATCCGCACACACAGATACACCCGCACACAAATACACCCGCACACGCAGATACACCCGCACACAAATACACCCGCACACACAGATACACCCGCACACAAATACACCCGCACACACAGATACACTCGCACACAAATACACCCGCACACATAGTTACACTCACACACGCAGATACACCCGCACACACAGATACACCCGCACACAAATACACCCGCACACGCAGATACACCCGCACACACAGATACACCAGCACACACAGAATCACCCGCACACAAATACACCCGCACACACAGATACACCCGCACATGCAGATACACCCGAACACAAATACACCCGCACACACAGATACACCCTCACACGCAGATACACCCGCACACAAATACACCAGCACACACAGATACAGCCGCACACAAATACACCCGCACACGCAGATACACCCGCACACAAATACACCCGCACACACAGATACACCCGCACACGCAGATACACCTGCACACACAGATACACCCGCGGACAAATACACCCGCACACACAGATACTCCTGCACACACAGATACACCTGCACACACAAATACACCCGCACACGCAGATACACCCGCAAACAAATACACCCGCACACACAGATACACCCGCACACGCAGATACACCCGCACACAAATACACCCGCACACACAGATACACTCGCACACGCAGATACCCCTGCAGACAAAGATACACCCGCACACAAATACACCCGCACACACAGATACTCCTGCACACACAGATACACCTGCACACACAGATACACCCGCGCACACAGATACACCTGCACACAAATACACCCGCACACACAGATACACCCGCGGACAAATACACCCGCACACACAGATACACCCGCACACAAATACACCCGCACACGCAGATACACCCGCACACAAATACACCCGCACACGCAGATACACCCGCACACAAATACACCCGCACACGCAGATACACCCGCACACAAATACACCCGCACACGCAGATACACCCGCACACAAATACACCCGCACACACAGATACACCCGCACACGCAGATACACCCAAACACAAATACACCCGCACACACAGATACACCCGCACACGCAGATACACCCAAACACAAATACACCGGCACACACAGATACACCCGCACACAAATACACTCGCACACACAGATACACCCGCACACGCAGATACACCCAAACACAAATACACCCGCACACACAGATACACCCGCACACGCAGATACACCCAAACACAAATACACCGGCACACACAGAAACACCCGCACACAAATACATCCGCACACACAGATACACCCGCACACAAATACACCCGCACACGCAGATACACCCGCACACAAATACACCCGCACACACAGATACACCCGCACACAAATACACCCGCACACACAGATACACTCGCACACAAATTCACCCGCACACGCAGATACACCCGCACACACAGATACACCCGCGCACACAGATACACCCGCACACAAATACACCCGCACACACAGATGCACCCGCACACGCAGATACACCCGCACACAAATACACCCACACACACAGATACACCATCACACGCAGATACACCCGCACACAAATACACCAGCACACGCAGATACACCCGCACACAAATACACCCGCACACACAGATACACCCGCACACACAGATACACTCGCACACGCAGATACACCTGCACACACAGATACACCCGCAAACAAATACACCCGCACACACAGATACACCCGCACACGCAGATACACCCGCACACAGATACACTCGCACACACAGATACACTCGCACACAAATACACCCGCACACGCAGATACACCCGCACACAAATACACTCGCACACACAGATACACCCGCACACACAGATACACTCGCACACGCAGATACACCTGCACACACAGATACACCCGCAAACAAATACACCCGCACACACAGATACACCCGCACACAAATACATCCGCACACGCAGATACACCCGCACACAAATACACCCGCACACGCAGATACACCCGCACACAAATACACCCGCACACACAGATACACCCGCACACGCAGATACACCCGCACACACAAATACACCTGCACACAGATACACCCGCACACACAGATACAACCGCACACTCAGTTACACCCGCACACAGATACACCCGCACACAAAGATACACCCGCACACACAGATACACCCGCACACAGATACACCCGCACACAGATACAACCACACACAGATACACATGCACACACAGATACACCCGCACACAAATACACCCGCACACAAAGATACACCCGCACACACAGATACACCCGCACACACAGATAAACCCGCACACAGATACACCCGCACACACAGATACACTCGCACACACAAATATACCCACACACACAGATACACCCGCACAGAGATACACCCGCGCACAAATACACCCGCACACACAGATACACCCGCACACACAGATACACCCGCACACAAATAAACCCGCACACAAATGCACCCACACACAGATACACCCGCACACAAATACACCCGCACACGCAGATACACCCGCACACAAATACACCCGCACACACAGATACACCCGCACACGCAGATACACCCAAACACAAATACACCGGCACACACAGATACACCCGCACACACAGATACACCCGCACACAAATACACCCGCACACACAGATACACCCGCACACGCAGATACACCCACACACACAGATACACACTCACACAAAGATACACGCGCACACAAATACACCCGCACACGCAGATACACTCGCACACACAGATACACCCGCACACACAGATACACCCGCACACAAATACACCCACGCACACAGATACACCCGCACACACTGAGACACCCGCACACAAATACACCCGCACAAAAAGATACACCCGCACAAAAAGATACACCCGCACACACAGATACACTCGCACACACAAATACACCCGCACACACAGATACACTCGCACACACAAATACACCCGCACACAGATACACCCGCACAAACAGATACACCCGCACACACAAATACACCTGCACACACAAATACACCCGCACACAGATACACCCGCACACTCAGTTACACCCGCACACAGATACACCCGCACACACAGATACACTCGCACACACAAATACACCCGCACACAGATACACCCGCACAAACAGATACACCCGCACACACAAATACACCTGCACACACAAATACACCCGCACACAGATACACCCGAACACACAGATACACCCGCACACTCAGTTACACCCGCACACAGATACACCCGCACACAAAGATACACCCGCACACACAGATAGACCCGCACACAGATACACCCGCACACAGATACACCCACACACAGATACACCTGCACACACAGATACACCCGCACACGCAGATACACCCACACACAAATACACCCGCACACACAGATACACCCGCACACAAATACACTCGCACACACAGATACACCCGCACACACAGATACACCCGCACACAAATACATCCGCACACACAGATACACCCGCACACAAATACACCCGCACACGCAGATACACCCGCACACAAATACACCCGCACACACAGATACACCCGCACACAAATACACCCGCACACACAGATACACTCGCACACAAATACACCCGCACACATAGTTACACTCACACACGCAGATACACCCGCACACACAGATACACCCGCACACAAATACACCCGCACACGCAGATACACCCGCACACACAGATACACCAGCACACACAGAATCACCCGCACACAAATACACCCGCACACACAGATACACCCGCACATGCAGATACACCCGAACACAAATACACCCGCACACACAGATACACCCTCACACGCAGATACACCCGCACACAAATACACCAGCACACACAGATACAGCCGCACACAAATACACCCGCACACGCAGATACACCCGCACACAAATACACCCGCACACACAGATACACCCGCACACGCAGATACACCTGCACACACAGATACACCCGCGGACAAATACACCCGCACACACAGATACTCCTGCACACACAGATACACCTGCACACACAAATACACCCGCACACGCAGATACACCCGCAAACAAATACACCCGCACACACAGATACACCCGCACACGCAGATACACCCGCACACAAATACACCCGCACACACAGATACACTCGCACACGCAGATACCCCTGCAGACAAAGATACACCCGCACACAAATACACCCGCACACACAGATACTCCTGCACACACAGATACACCTGCACACACAGATACACCCGCGCACACAGATACACCTGCACACAAATACACCCGCACACACAGATACACCCGCGGACAAATACACCCGCACACACAGATACACCCGCACACAAATACACCCGCACACGCAGATACACCCGCACACAAATACACCCGCACACGCAGATACACCCGCACACAAATACACCCGCACACGCAGATACACCCGCACACAAATACACCCGCACACGCAGATACACCCGCACACAAATACACCCGCACACACAGATACACCCGCACACGCAGATACACCCAAACACAAATACACCCGCACACACAGATACACCCGCACACGCAGATACACCCAAACACAAATACACCGGCACACACAGATACACCCGCACACAAATACACTCGCACACACAGATACACCCGCACACGCAGATACACCCAAACACAAATACACCCGCACACACAGATACACCCGCACACGCAGATACACCCAAACACAAATACACCGGCACACACAGAAACACCCGCACACAAATACATCCGCACACACAGATACACCCGCACACAAATACACCCGCACACGCAGATACACCCGCACACAAATACACCCGCACACACAGATACACCCGCACACAAATACACCCGCACACACAGATACACTCGCACACAAATTCACCCGCACACGCAGATACACCCGCACACACAGATACACCCGCGCACACAGATACACCCGCACACAAATACACCCGCACACACAGATGCACCCGCACACGCAGATACACCCGCACACAAATACACCCACACACACAGATACACCATCACACGCAGATACACCCGCACACAAATACACCAGCACACGCAGATACACCCGCACACAAATACACCCGCACACACAGATACACCCGCACACACAGATACACTCGCACACGCAGATACACCTGCACACACAGATACACCCGCAAACAAATACACCCGCACACACAGATACACCCGCACACGCAGATACACCCGCACACAGATACACTCGCACACACAGATACACTCGCACACAAATACACCCGCACACGCAGATACACCCGCACACAAATACACTCGCACACACAGATACACCCGCACACACAGATACACTCGCACACGCAGATACACCTGCACACACAGATACACCCGCAAACAAATACACCCGCACACACAGATACACCCGCACACAAATACATCCGCACACGCAGATACACCCGCACACAAATACACCCGCACACGCAGATACACCCGCACACAAATACACCCGCACACACAGATACACCCGCACACGCAGATACACCCAAACACAAATACACCGGCACACACAGATACACCCGCACACAAATACACTCGCACACACAGATATACCCGCACGAACAGAAACACCCGCACACAAATACATCCGCACACACAGATACACCCGCACACAAATACACCCGCACACGCAGATACACCCGCACACAAATACACCCGCACACACAGATACACCCGCACACAAATACACCCGCACACACAGATACACTCGCACACAAATTCACCCGCACACATAGATACACTCACACACGCAGATACACCCGCACACACAGATACACCCGCACACAAATACACCCGCACACGCAGATACACCCGCACACACAGATACACCCGCACACACAGATACACCCGCACACAAATACACCCGCACACACAGATACACCCGCACACGCAGATACACCCGCACACAAATACACCCACACACACAGATACACCATCACACGCAGATACACCCGCACACAAATACACCAGCACACACAGATACAACCGCACACAAATACACCCGCACACGCAGATACACCCGCACACAAATACACTCGCACACACAGATACACCCGCACACACAGATACACTCGCACACGCAGATACACCTGCACACACAGATACACCCGCAAACAAATACACCCGCATACACAGATACACCCGCACACGCAGATACACCCGCAAACAGATACACTCGCACACACAGATACACTCGCACACGCAGATACCCCTGCACACAAAGATACACCCGCACACACAGATACTCCTGCACACACAGATACACCCGCGCACACAGATACACCTGTACACAAATACACCCGCACACACAGATACACCCGCACACAAATACACCCGCACACGCAGATACACCCGCACACAAATACACCCGCACACACAGATACACCCGCACACGCAGATACACCCAAACACAAATACACCGGCACACACAGATGCACCCGCACACACAGATACACCCGCATACAAATACACCCGCACACACAGATACACCCGCACACGCAGATACACCCACACACACAGATGCACCCGCACACACAGATACACGCGCACACAAATACACCCGCACACGCAGATACACCCGCACACACAGATACACCCGCACACAAATACACCCGCACACACAGATACACCCGCACACACAGATACATCCGCACACAAATACACCCGCACACACAGATACACCCGCACACACTGAGACACCCGCACACAAATACACCCGCACAAAAAGATACACCCGCACAAAAAGATACACCCGCACACACAGATAACCTCGCACACACAAATACACCCGCACACACAAATACACCCGCACACAGATACACCCGCACAGACAGATACACCCGCACACACAAATACAGCTGCACACAGATACACCCGAACACACAGATACACCCGCACACTCAGTTACACCCGCACACAGATACACCCGCACACAAATACACCCGCACACACAGATACACCCGCACACGCAGATACACCCACACACACAGATGCACCCGCACACACAGATACACGCGCACACAAATACACCCGCACACGCAGATACACCCGCACACACAGATACACCCGCACACAAATACACCCGCACACACAGATACACCCGCACACACAGATACACCCGCACACAAATACACCCGCACACACAGATACACCCGCACACACAGATACACCCGCACACACTGAGACACCCGCACACAAATACACCCGCACAAAAAGATACACCCGCACAAAAAGATACACCCGCACACACAGATAACCTCGCACACACAAATACACCCGCACACACAAATACACCCGCACACAGATACACCCGCACAGACAGATACACCCGCACACACAAATACAGCTGCACACAGATACACCCGAACACACAGATACACCCGCACACTCAGTTACACCCGCACACAGATACACCCGCACACAAAGATACACCCGCACACACAGATACAGCCGCACACAGATACACCCGCACACAGATACACCCACACACAGATACACCCACACACAGATCCACCTGCACACACAGATACACCCGCACACACAAATACACCCGCACACGCAGATACACCCACACACAAATACACCCGCACACACAGATACACCCGCACACAAATACACTCGCACACACGGATACACCCGCACACACAGATACACCCGCACACAAATACACTCGCACACACAGATACACCCGCACACACAGATACACCCGCACACAAATACACTCGCACACATAGATACACTCACACACGCAGATACACCCGCACACACAGATACACACACACACAAATACACCCGCACACGCATATACACCCGCACACACAGATACACCCGCACACACAGATACACCCGCACACAAATACACCCGCACACACAGATACACCCGCACACGCAGATACACCCGCAACAAATACACCCGCACACACAGATACACCCTCACACACAGATACACCCGCACACAAATACACCCGCACACACAGATACTCCCGCACACAAATACACCCGCACACGCAGATACACCCGCACACAAATACACCCGCACACACAGATACACCCGCACACGCAGATACACCCGCACACAAATACACCCGCACACACAGATACACTCGCACACACAAATATACCCACACACACAGATACACCCGCACACAAATACACCCGCACACACAGATACACCCGCACACAAATACACCCGCACACACAGATACACCCGCGCACACAGATACACCTGCACACAAATGCACCCGCACACACAGATACACCCGCACACACAGATACACCCGCACACACAGATACACCCGCACACAAATACACCCGCACACACAGATACACTCGCACACACAAATATACCCACACACACAGATACACCCGCACACAGATACACCCGCGCACAAATATACCCGCACACACGGATACACCCGCACACTCAGATACACCCGCACACAAATACACCCGCACACAAATGCACCCGCACACAGATACACCAGCACACAAATACACCCGCACACGCAGATACACCCGCACACAAATACACCCGCACACACAGATACACCCGCACACAAATACACCCGCACACACAGATACACCCGCACACGCAGATACACCCAAACACAACGACACCGGCACACACAGATACACCCGCACACAAATACACCCGCACACACAGATACACCCGCACACGCAGATACACCCGCACACACAGATACACCCGCACACAAAGATACACGCGCACACAAATACACCCGCACACGCAGATACACTCGCACACACAGATACACCCGCACACACAGATACACCCGCACACAAATACACCCGCATACACAGATACACCCGCACACACTGAGACACCCGCACACAAATACACCCGCACAAAAAGATACACCCGCACAAAAAGATACACCCGCACACACAGATGCACTCGCACACACAAATACACCCGCACACACAAATACACCCGCACACACCGATACACCCGCACACACAGGTACACCCGCGCACACAGATACACCTGCACACAAATACACCCGCACACACAGATACACCCGCACACACAGATACACCCGCACACAAATACACCCGCACACACAGATACACTCGCACACACAAATATACCCACACACACAGATACACCCGCACACAGATACACCCGCGCACAAATACACCCGCACACACAGATACACCCGCACACTCAGATACACCCGCACACAAATACACCCGCACACAAATGCACCCGCACACAGATACACCCGCACACAAATACACCCGCACACGCAGATACACCAGCACACAAATACACCCGCACACACAGATACACCCGCACACAAATACACCCGCACACACAGATACACCCGCGCACACAGATACACCTGCACACAAATACACCCGCACACACAGATACACCCGCACACACAGATACACCCGCACACAAATACACCCGCACACACAGATACACTCGCACACACAGATACACCCGCACACACAGATACACCCGCACACAAATACACCCGCACACACAGATACACCCGCATACACTGAGACACCCGCACACAAATACACCTGCACACAGATACACCCGCACACACAGATACACTCGCACACACAAATACACCCGCACACAGATACACCCGCACACACAGATACACCCGCACACTCAGTTACACCCGCACACAGATACACCCGCACACACAAATACACCTGCACACAGATACACCCGCACACACAGATACACCCGCACACTCAGTTACACCCGCACACAGATACACCCGCACACAAAGATACACCCGCACACACAGATACACCCGCACACAGATACACTCGCACACAAATACACCCGCACACATTGATAGACTCACACACGCAGATACACCCGCACACACAGATACACCCGCACACAAATACACCCGCACACGCAGATACACCCGCACACACAGATACACCCGCACATGCAGATACACCCGCACACAAATACACCCGCACACACAGATACACCCTCACACGCAGATACACCCGCACACAAACACACCCGCACACACAGATACACCCGCACACAAATACACCCGCACACGCAGATACACCCACACACAAATACACCCGCACACACAGATACACTCGCACACGCAGGTACACCTGCACACACAGATATACCCGCACACAAATACACCCGCACACAAATACACCCGCACACGCAGATACACCCGCACACAAATACACCCGCACACACAGATACACTCGCACACGCAGGTACACCTGCACACACAGATATACCCGCACACAGATACACCCGCGCACAAATACACCCGCACACACGGATACACCCGCACACTCAGATACACCCGCACACAAATACACCCGCACACAAATGCACCCGCACACAGATACACCAGCACACAAATACACCCGCACACGCAGATACACCCGCACACAAATACACCCGCACACACAGATACACCCGCACACAAATACACCCGCACACACAGATACACCCGCACACGCAGATACACCCAAACACAACTACACCGGCACACACAGATACACCCGCACACAAATACACCCGCACACACAGATACACCCGCACACGCAGATACACCCGCACACACAGATACACCCGCACACAAAGATACACGCGCACACAAATACACCCGCACACGCAGATACACTCGCACACACAGATACACCCGCACACACAGATACACCCGCACACAAATACACCCGCATACACAGATACACCCGCACACACTGAGACACCCGCACACAAATACACCCGCACAAAAAGATACACCCGCACAAAAAGATACACCCGCACACACAGATGCACTCGCACACACAAATACACCCGCACACACAAATACACCCGCACACACAGATACACCCGCACACACAGATACACTCGCACACACAAATACACCCGCACACAGATACACCCGCACAGACAGATACACCCGCACACACAAATACACCTGCACACAGATACACCCGCACACACAGATACAACTGCACACTCAGTTACACCCGCACACAGATACACCCGCACACAAAGATACACCCGCACACACAGATACACCCGCACACAGATACACCCGCACACAGATACAACCACACACAGATACACATGCACACACAGATACACCCGCACACACAAATACACCCGCACACGCAGATACACCCTCACACGCAGATACACCCGCACACAAATACACCCGCACACACAGATACTCCCGCACACAAATACACCCGCACACTCAGATACACCCGCACACAAATACACCCGCATACACAGATACACTCGCACATGCAGATACACCTGCACACACAGATACACCCGCACACAAATACACCCGCACACACAGATACACCCGCACACGCAGATACACCCGCACACAAATTCACCCGCACACACAGATACACTCGCACACGCAGATACACCTGCACACACAGATACACCCGCACAAAAATACACCCGCACACACAGATACTCCCGCACACACAGATACACCTGCAGACAGATACACCCGCACACAAATGCACCCGCACACACCGATACACCCGCACACACAGATACACCCGCGCACACAGATACACCTGCACACAAATACACCCGCACACACAGATACACCCGCACACACAGATACACCCGCACACAAATACACCCGCACACACAGATACACTCGCACACACAAATATACCCACACACACAGATACACCCGCACACAGATACACCCGCGCACAAATACACCCGCACACACAGATACACCCGCACACTCAGATACACCCGCACACAAATACACCCGCACACAAATGCACCCGCACACAGATACACCCGCACACAAATACACCCGCACACGCAGATACACCAGCACACAAATACACCCGCACACACAGATACACCCGCACACAAATACACCCGCACACACAGATACACCCGCGCACACAGATACACCTGCACACAAATACACCCGCACACACAGATACACCCGCACACACAGATACACCCGCACACAAATACACCCGCACACACAGATACACTCGCACACACAGATACACCCGCACACACAGATACACCCGCACACAAATACACCCGCACACACAGATACACCCGCATACACTGAGACACCCGCACACAAATACACCTGCACACAGATACACCCGCACACACAGATACACTCGCACACACAAATACACCCGCACACAGATACACCCGCACACACAAATACACCTGCACACAGATACACCCGCACACACAGATACACCCGCACACTCAGTTACACCCGCACACAGATACACCCGCACACAAAGATACACCCGCACACACAGATACACCCGCACACAGATACACCCGCACACAGATACACCCACACACAGATACACCTGCACACACAGATACACCCGCACACAAATACATCCGCACACACAGATACACTCGCACACAAATACACCCGCACACATTGATAGACTCACACACGCAGATACACCCGCACACACAGATACACCCGCACACAAATACACCCGCACACGCAGATACACCCGCACACACAGATACACCCGCACATGCAGATACACCCTCACACGCAGATACACCCGCACACAAACACACCCGCACACACAGATACACCCGCACACAAATACACCCGCACACGCAGATACACCCGCACACAAATACACCCGCACACACAGATACACTCGCACACGCAGGTACACCTGCACACACAGATATACCCGCACACAAATACACCCGCACACACAGATACACCCACACACGCATATACACCCGCACACAAATACACCCGCACACACAGATACACTCGCACACGCAGATACACCTGCACACACAGAGACACCCGCACACAAATACACCCGCACACACAGATAAACCCGCACACACAGATACACCCACACACAAATACACCCGCACACACAGATAAACTCGCACACACAGATACACCTGCACACGCAGAGACACCCGCACACAAATACACCCGCACACACAGATAAACCCGCACACACAGATACACCCACACACAAATACACCCGCACACACAGATACACTCGCACACGCAGATACACCTGCACACACAGAGACACCCGCACACAAATACACCCGCACACACAGATAAACCCGCACACACAGAGACACCCGCACACAAATACACCCGCACACGCAGATACACCCGCACACACAGATACACTCGCACACGCAGGTACACCTGCACACACAGATATACCCGCACACAAATACACCCGCACACACAGATACACCCACACACGCAGATACACCCGCACACAAATACACCCGCACACACAGATAAACCCGCACACACAGATACACCTGCACACACAGACACCCGCACACAAATACACCCGCACACACAGATAAACCCGCACACACAGATACACCTGCACACGCAGATACACCCGCACACAAATACACCCGCACACACAGATACACTCGCACACACAAATATACCCGCACACACAGAAACAGCCGCGCACAAATACACCCGCACACACAGATACACCCGCACACACAGATACACCCGCACACACAGATACACCTGCACACAAATACACCCGCACACACAGATACACCCGCACACACAGATACACCCGCACACACAGATACACCCGCACACAAATACACCCGCACACACAGATACACTCGCACACACAAATATACCCACACACACAGATACACCCGCACACAGATACACCCGCGCACAAATACACCCGCACACACAGATACACCCGCACACACAGATGCACCCGCACACTAATACACCCGCACACAAATACACCCGCACACGCAGATACACCCGCACACAAATACACCCGCACACACAGATACACCCGCACACAAATACACCCGCACACACAGATACACTCGCACACGCAGATACACCCAAACACAAATACACCCGCACACGCAGATACACCCGCACACAAATACACCAGCACACACTGATACACCCGCACACAAATACACCCGCACACACAGATACACTCGCACACAAATACACCCGCACACACAGATACACCCGCACACAAATACACCCGCACACACAGATACACCCGCACACGCAGATACAACCAAACACAAATACACCCGCACACACAGATACACCCGCACACACAGATACACCCGCACACAAATAAAACCGCACACACAGATACACCCGCACACGCAGATACACCCACACACACAGATACACCTGCACACAGATACACCCGCACACACAGATACACCCGCACACACAGATACTCCCGCACACAAATACACCCGCACACACAGATACACTCGCACACACAAATACACCCGCACACACAGATACACCCGCACACAAATACACCCGCACACACAGATACACCCGCACACACAAATACACCCGCACACACAGATACACCTGCTCACAAATACACCCGCACACACAGATACACCCGCACACACAGATACACCCGCACACAAATACACCCGCACACAAAGATACACTCGCACACTCAGATACACCTGCACACACAGATACACCCGCACACAAATACACCCGCACACACAGATACAACCGCACACGCAGATACACCCAAACACAAATACACCCGCACACACAGATACACCCGCACACACAGATACACCCGCACACAAATACACCCGCACACACAGATACAACCGCACACGCAGATACACCCAAACACAAATACACCCGCACACACAGATACACCCGCACACACAGATACACCCGCACACAAAGATACACGCGCACACAAATACACCCGCACACGCAGATACACTCGCACACACAGATACACCCGCACACGCAGATACACTCGCACACACAGATACACCCGCACACACAGATACACCCGCACACGCAGATACACCCGCACACACAGATACACGCGCAAACAAATACACCCGCACACGCAGATACACTCGCACACACAAATACACCCGCACACACAGATACACCCGCACACAAATACACCCGCACAAAAAGATACACCCGCACAAAAAGATACACCCGCACACACAGATACACTCGCACACACAAATACACCCGCACACGCAAATACACCCGCACACAGATACACCCGCACACAAAGATACACCCGCACACACAGATACACCCGCACACACAAATACACCCGCACACAGATACACCCGCACACACAGATAGACCCGCAAGCAGATACACCGGCACACAGATACACCCACACACAGATACACCTGCACACACAGATACCCTCGCACACACAAATACACCCGCACACACAGATACACCCGCACCCGCAAATACACTCGCACACACAGATACACCCGCACACACAGATACACCCGCACACAAATACATCCGCACACACAGATACACCCGCACACACAGTTACACCCGCAAACAAATACACGCGCACATACAGATACACCCGCACACACAGATACACTCGCACACACAGATACACCCGCACACACAGATACACCCGCACACAAATACATCCGCACACACAGATACACCGGCACACGCAGATACACCCAAACACAAATACACCCGCACACACAGATACACCCGCACACACAGATACACCCACACACAAATACACCCGCACACACAGATACACTCGCACACACAGATACACCCACACACAGATACACCTGCACACAAAGATACACCCGCACACATAGATATACCCGCACACAGATACACCCGCACACACAGATACACCCACACACTGATACACCCGCACACACAGATACACCCGCACACACAGATACACCCGCACACACAATTACACACGCACAAAGATACACCCGCACACAGATACACCTGCGCACACAGATACAACCGCACACAGATGCACCCGCACACACAGATACCCTCGCACACACAAATACACCCGCAAACACAGATACACCCGCACACAGATACACCCGCACACACAGATACACTCGCACACACAAATACACCCGCGCACACAGATACACCCAGACACAGATACACCCACACACTCATACACCCGCACACACAGATACACCCGCACACACTGATACACCCGCACACAGATACACCCGCACACACAGATACACCCAGACACAGATACACCCACACACACATGTACACTCGCACACAGATACACCCGCACACTCATACACCCGCACACACAGATACACCCGCACACACAGATACACCCGCACACACATGTACACTCGCACACAGATACACCCGCACACTCATACACCCGCACGCGCAGATACACCCGCACACAAGTACACCCGCACACACAGATACACCCACACACTCATGCACCCGCACACACAGATACACCCGCACACAGATACACCCGCACACAGATACACCCGCACACAGATACACCCGCACACATATACACCCGCACACACAGATACACCTGCACACACAAATATACCCACACACACAGATACACCCGCACACAGATACACCCGCGCACAAATATACCCGCACACACAGATACACCCGCACACACAGATACACCCGCACACAGATACACCCCCACGCACAGAAACACCCGCACACAATTACACCCGCGCACACAGATACACTCGAACACACAAATACACCCGCAAACACAGATACACCCGCACACAGATACACCTGCGCACACAGATACACCCGCACACAGATACACCCGCACACACAGATACACTCGCACACACAAATACACCTGCGCACACAGATACACCCGCACACAGATACACCCGCACACACAGATGCACCCGCACACAAATACACCCGCACACACAGATACACTCGCACACACAGATACACCCACACACAGATACACCTGCACACAAAGATACACCCGCACACATAGATATACCCGCACACAGATACACCCGCACACACAGATACACCCACACACTGATACACCCGCACACACAGATACACCCGCACACACAGATACACCCGCACACACAATTACACACGCACAAAGATACACCCGCACACAGATACACCTGCGCACACAGATACACCCGCACACAGATGCACCCGCACAAACAGATACACCCGCACACACAGATACACCCGCACACACAATTACACACGCACAAAGATACACCCGCACACAGATACACCTGCGCACACAGATACACCCGCACACAGATGCACCCGCACACACAGATACCCTCGCACACACAAATACACCCGCAAACACAGATACACCCGCACACAGATACACCCGCACACACAGATACACTCGCACACACAAATACACCCGCGCACACAGATACACCCGCACACAGATACACCCGCACACACAGATACACCCACACACAGATACACCTGCACACAAAGATACACCCGCACACACAGATATACCCGCACACAGACACACCCACACACAGATACACCCGCACACACAGATACACCCGCACACAGATACACCCGCACACACATGTACACTCGCACACAGATACACCTGCACACATATACACCCGCACACACAGATACGCCCGCACACACAGATACACCCGCACACAGATACACCCACACACAGATACACCCGCACACAGATACACCCGCACACACAGATACACCCGCGCACAAATATACCCGCACACACAGATACACCCGCACACAGATACACCCCCACGCACAGAAACACCCGCACACAATTACACCCGCACACAGATACACCCGCACACACAGATACACTCGCACACACAAATACACCTGCGCACACAGATACACCCGCACACAGATACACCCGCGCACACAGATACACCCGCACACACAAATACACTCGCACACAGATACACCCGCACACTGACACACCCGCACACAGATACACCCGCACACAGATACACCCGCACACAGATACATCCGCACACAGATATACCCGCACACAGATACACCCGCACATCGATACACCCACACACAGATACACCCGCACACAGATACACCCGCACACACAGATACACTCGCACACACAAATACACCTGCGCACACAGATACACCCGCACACAGATACACCCGCGCACACAGATGCACCCGCACACACAAATACACCCGCAAACACAGATACACCCGCACACAGATACACCCGCACACACAGATACACCCGCACACAGATACACCCGCACACACAAATACACCCGCACACACAGATACACCCGCACACAGATACACCCGCACACACAGATACACCCGCACACACAGATACACCCCACACACAAATACACCCGCACACACAGATACACCCGCACACAGATACACCCGCACACACAGATACACCCGCACACACAGATACACCCGCACACTCAGATACACTCACACACATAGATACACTCACACACAGATACACCCGCACACTGACACACCCGCACACAGATACACCCGCACACAGATATACCCGCACACAGATACACCCGCACATCGATATACCCGCACACAGATATACCCGCACACAGATATACCCGCACACAGATACACCCACACACAGATACACCCGCACACACAAATACACCCGCACACAGATACACTCGCACACAGATACACCCGCACACAGATACACCGGTGCACACAGATACACTCGCACACAGATACACCCGCACACAGATACACCCGCACACACAGACACACCCGCACACACAAATACACCCGCACACAGAATCACTCGCACACAGATACACCCGCACACAGATACACTCGCACACAGATACACCCGCACACAGATACACTCGCACACAGATACACCCGCACACAGATACACTCGCACACAGATACACCCGCACACTCAGTGACACTCGCACACAGATACACCCGCACACAGATACACTCGCACACAGATATACCCGCACACAGATACACTCGCACACAGATACACCCGCACACACAAATACACCCGCACACACAGATACACCCCACACACAAATGCACCCGCACACAGATACACCCGCACACACAGATACACCCGCACACTCAGATACACTCACACACACAGATACACTCACACACAGATACACCCGCACACAGATACACCCGCACACTGACACACCCGCACACAGATACACCCGCATACACAATTACACCCGCACACAGATACACCCGCAAATAGATACACCCGCACACGGATATACCCGCACACAGATACACCCACACACAGATACACCCGCACACACAGACACACCAGCACACACAAATACACCCGCACACAGATACACTCGCACACAGATACACCTGCACACAGATACACCGGTGCACACAGATACACTCGCACACAGATACACCCGCACACAGATACACTCGCACACAGATACACCCGCACACTCAGTTACACTCGCACACAGATACACCCGCACACAGATACACTCGCACACAGATACACCCGCACACAGATACACTCGCACACAGATACACCCGCACACACAGATACACCCGCACACAGATACACTCGCACACAGATACACCCGCACACACAGATACACCCGCACACTCAGTTACACCCGCACAGAGATACACCCGCACACAAAGATACACCCGCACACACAGATATACCCGCACACAGATGCACCCGCACACAATGATACACCCGCACACACAGATATACCCGCACACAGATACACCCGCACACACCGATAAACCCGCACACAGATACAAACTGCACACACAGATACACCCACACACACAAATACACCCGCAAACACAGATACAACCTCACACTGATACACCCGCACACACAGATACACCCGCACACAGATACACCCGCACACACAAATACACCCACACACAGATACACCCGCACACACAGACACACCCGCACACACAAATACACCCGCACACAGATACACTCGCACACAGATACACCCGCACACAGATACACCCGCACACACAAATACACCCGCACACATATACAGCCGCACACACAGATATACCCGCACACAGATACACCCACACACTGATACACCCGCACACACAGATACACCCGCACACACAATTACACACGCACACAGATATACCCGCACACAGATACACCCACACACTGATACACCCGCACACAGATACACCCGCACACACATGTACACTCGCACACAGATACACCTGCACACATATACACCCGCACACACAGATACGCCCGCACACACAGATACACCCGCACACAGATACACCCACACACAGATACACCCGCACACAGATACACCCGCACACACAGATACACCCGCGCACAAATATACCCGCACACACAGATACACCCGCACACAGATACACCCCCACGCACAGAAACACCCGCACACAATTACACCCGCACACAGATACACCCGCACACACAGATACACTCGCACACACAAATACACCTGCGCACACAGATACACCCGCACACAGATACACCCGCGCACACAGATACACCCGCACACACAAATACACTCGCACACAGATACACCCGCACACTGACACACCCGCACACAGATACACCCGCACACAGATACACCCGCACACAGATACATCCGCACACAGATATACCCGCACACAGATACACCCGCACATCGATACACCCACACACAGATACACCCGCACACAGATACACCCGCACACACAGATACACTCGCACACACAAATACACCTGCGCACACAGATACACCCGCACACAGATACACCCGCGCACACAGATGCACCCGCACACACAAATACACCCGCAAACACAGATACACCCGCACACAGATACACCCGCACACACAGATACACCCGCACACAGATACACCCGCACACACAAATACACCCGCACACACAGATACACCCGCACACAGATACACCCGCACACACAGATACACCCGCACACACAGATACACCCCACACACAAATACACCCGCACACACAGATACACCCGCACACAGATACACCCGCACACACAGATACACCCGCACACACAGATACACCCGCACACTCAGATACACTCACACACATAGATACACTCACACACAGATACACCCGCACACTGACACACCCGCACACAGATACACCCGCACACAGATATACCCGCACACAGATACACCCGCACATCGATATACCCGCACACAGATATACCCGCACACAGATATACCCGCACACAGATACACCCACACACAGATACACCCGCACACACAAATACACCCGCACACAGATACACTCGCACACAGATACACCCGCACACAGATACACCGGTGCACACAGATACACTCGCACACAGATACACCCGCACACAGATACACCCGCACACACAGACACACCCGCACACACAAATACACCCGCACACAGAATCACTCGCACACAGATACACCCGCACACAGATACACTCGCACACAGATACACCCGCACACAGATACACTCGCACACAGATACACCCGCACACAGATACACTCGCACACAGATACACCCGCACACTCAGTGACACTCGCACACAGATACACCCGCACACAGATACACTCGCACACAGATATACCCGCACACAGATACACTCGCACACAGATACACCCGCACACACAAATACACCCGCACACACAGATACACCCCACACACAAATGCACCCGCACACAGATACACCCGCACACACAGATACACCCGCACACTCAGATACACTCACACACACAGATACACTCACACACAGATACACCCGCACACAGATACACCCGCACACTGACACACCCGCACACAGATACACCCGCATACACAATTACACCCGCACACAGATACACCCGCAAATAGATACACCCGCACACGGATATACCCGCACACAGATACACCCACACACAGATACACCCGCACACACAGACACACCAGCACACACAAATACACCCGCACACAGATACACTCGCACACAGATACACCTGCACACAGATACACCGGTGCACACAGATACACTCGCACACAGATACACCCGCACACAGATACACTCGCACACAGATACACCCGCACACTCAGTTACACTCGCACACAGATACACCCGCACACAGATACACTCGCACACAGATACACCCGCACACAGATACACTCGCACACAGATACACCCGCACACACAGATACACCCGCACACAGATACACTCGCACACAGATACACCCGCACACACAGATACACCCGCACACTCAGTTACACCCGCACAGAGATACACCCGCACACAAAGATACACCCGCACACACAGATATACCCGCACACAGATGCACCCGCACACAATGATACACCCGCACACACAGATATACCCGCACACAGATACACCCGCACACACCGATAAACCCGCACACAGATACAAACTGCACACACAGATACACCCACACACACAAATACACCCGCAAACACAGATACAACCTCACACTGATACACCCGCACACACAGATACACCCGCACACAGATACACCCGCACACACAAATACACCCACACACAGATACACCCGCACACACAGACACACCCGCACACACAAATACACCCGCACACAGATACACTCGCACACAGATACACCCGCACACAGATACACCCGCACACACAAATACACCCGCACACATATACAGCCGCACACACAGATATACCCGCACACAGATACACCCACACACTGATACACCCGCACACACAGATACACCCGCACACACAATTACACACGCACACAGATATACCCGCACACAGATACACCCACACACTGATACACCCGCACACAGATACACCCGCACACACAATTACACCCGCACACACAGATACACCCGCAAACACAATTACACACGCACACAGATACACCCGCACACAGATACACCTGCGCACACAGATACACCCGCACACCGATACACCCGCACTCACGGATACACCCGCACACAGATACACCCGCAAGCGCAGATACACCCGCACACAAATACACCCGCACACAATGATACACCCACATACACAGATGCACATGCACACAGATACACCCGCACACACAGATACCCTCGCACACACAAATACACCCGCAAACACAGATACACCCGCACAGAGATACACCCGCACACACAGATACACTCGCACACACAAATACACCCGCGCACACAGATACACCCGCACACTGATACACCTGCACACACAGATACACCCACACACAGATACACCTGCACACAAAGATACACCCGCACACACAGATATACCCGCACACAGATACACCCACACACTGATACACCTGCACACACAGATACACCCGCACACACAATTACACACGCACACAGATACACCCGCACACACAGATACACCCACACACAGATACACCTGCACACAAAGATACACCCGCACACACAGATATACCCGCACACAGATACACCCACACACTGATACACCCGCACACACAGATACACCCGCACACACAATTACACACGCACACAGATATACCCGCACACAGATACACCCACACACTGATACACCCGCACACAGATACACCCGCACACACAATTACACCCGCACACACAGATACACCCGCAAACACAATTACACACGCACACAGATACACCCGCACAAAGATACACCTGCGCACACTGATACACCCGCACACAGATACACCCGCAAGCGCAGATACACCCGCACACAAATACACCCGCACACAATGATACACCCGCATACACAGATACACCCGCACACAGATACACCCGCACACACAGATACCCTCGCACACACAAATACACCCGCAAACACAGATACACCCGCACACAGATACACCCGCACACACAGATACACCAGCACACACAAATACACCCGCACACAGATACACTCGCACACAGATATACCCGCACACAGATACACTCGCACACAGATACACCCGCACACTCAGTTACACTCGCACACAGATACACCCGCACACAGATATACTCGCACACAGATATACCCGCACACAGATACACTCGCACACAGATACACCCGCACACACAGATACACCCGCACACAGATACACTCGCACAGAGATACACCCGCACACACAGATACACCCGCACACTCAGTTACACCCGCACAGAGATACAGCCGCACAAACAGATACACCCGCACACTCAGTTACACCCGCACACAGATACACCCGCCCACAATGATACACCCGCACACACAGATATACCCGCACACAGATACACCCGCACACACCGATAAACCCGCACACAGATACAAACTGCACACACAGATACACCCACACACACAAATACACCCGCAAACACAGATACAACCTCACACTGATACACCCGCACACACAGATACACCCGCACACAGATACACCCGCACACGCAGATACACCCACACACAGATACACCCGCACACACAGACACACCCGCACACACAGATACACCCGCACACAGATACACCCGCACACGCAGATACACCCACACACAGATACACCCGCACACACAGACACACCCGCACACACAAATACACCCGCACACACAGATACACCCGCACACAGATGCACTCGCACACAGATACACCCGCACACACAGATACACCCGCACACTCAGTTACACCCGCACAGAGATACACCCGCACACAAAGATACACCCGCACACACAGATATACCCGCACACAGATGCACCCGCACACAATGATACACCCGCACACACAGATATACCCGCACACAGATACACCCGCACACACCGATAAACCCGCACACAGATACAAACTGCACACACAGATACACCCACACACACAAATACACCCGCAAACACAGATACAACCTCACACTGATACACCCGCACACACAGATACACCCGCACACAGATACACCCGCACACACAAATACACCCACACACAGATACACCCGCACACACAGACACACCCGCACACACAAATACACCCGCACACAGATACACTCGCACACAGATACACCCGCACACAGATACACCCGCACACACAAATACACCCGCAAACATATACAGCCGCACACACAGATATACCCGCACACAGATACACCCACACACTGATACACCCGCACACACAGATACACCCGCACACACAATTACACACGCACAAAGATACACCCGCACACAGATACACCTGCGCACACAGATACAACCGCACACAGATGCACCCGCACACACAGATACCCTCGCACACACAAATACACCCGCAAACACAGATACACCCGCACACAGATACACCCGCACACACAGATACACTCGCACACACAAATACACCCGCGCACACAGATACACCCAGACACAGATACACCCACACACTCATACACCCGCACACACAGATACACCCGCACACACAGATACACCCGCACACAGATACACCCGCACACACAGATACACCCAGACACAGATACACCCACACACACATGTACACTCGCACACAGATACACCCGCACACTCATACACCCGCACACACAGATACACCCGCACACACAGATACACCCGCACACACATGTACACTCGCACACAGATACACCCGCACACTCATACACCCGCACGCGCAGATACACCCGCACACAAGTACACCCGCACACACAGATACACCCACACACTCATGCACCCGCACACACAGATACACCCGCACACAGATACACCCGCACACAGATACACCCGCACACAGATACACCCGCACACATATACACCCGCACACACAGATACACCTGCACACACAAATATACCCACACACACAGATACACCCGCACACAGATACACCCGCGCACAAATATACCCGCACACACAGATACACCCGCACACACAGATACACCCGCACACAGATACACCCCCACGCACAGAAACACCCGCACACAATTACACCCGCGCACACAGATACACTCGAACACACAAATACACCCGCAAACACAGATACACCCGCACACAGATACACCCGCACACACAGATACACTCGCACACACAAATACACCTGCGCACACAGATACACCCGCACACAGATACACCCGCACACACAGATGCACCCGCACACAAATACACCCGCACACACAGATACACTCGCACACACAGATACACCCACACACAGATACACCTGCACACAAAGATACACCCGCACACATAGATATACCCGCACACAGATACACCCGCACACACAGATACACCCACACACTGATACACCCGCACACACAGATACACCCGCACACACAGATACACCCGCACACACAATTACACACGCACAAAGATACACCCGCACACAGATACACCTGCGCACACAGATACACCCGCACACAGATGCACCCGCACAAACAGATACACCCGCACACACAGATACACCCGCACACACAATTACACACGCACAAAGATACACCCGCACACAGATACACCTGCGCACACAGATACACCCGCACACAGATGCACCCGCACACACAGATACCCTCGCACACACAAATACACCCGCAAACACAGATACACCCGCACACAGATACACCCGCACACACAGATACACTCGCACACACAAATACACCCGCGCACACAGATACACCCGCACACAGATACACCCGCACACACAGATACACCCACACACAGATACACCTGCACACAAAGATACACCCGCACACACAGATATACCCGCACACAGACACACCCACACACAGATACACCCGCACACACAGATACACCCGCACACAGATACACCCGCACACACATGTACACTCGCACACAGATACACCTGCACACATATACACCCGCACACACAGATACGCCCGCACACACAGATACACCCGCACACAGATACACCCACACACAGATACACCCGCACACAGATACACCCGCACACACAGATACACCCGCGCACAAATATACCCGCACACACAGATACACCCGCACACAGATACACCCCCACGCACAGAAACACCCGCACACAATTACACCCGCACACAGATACACCCGCACACACAGATACACTCGCACACACAAATACACCTGCGCACACAGATACACCCGCACACAGATACACCCGCGCACACAGATACACCCGCACACACAAATACACTCGCACACAGATACACCCGCACACTGACACACCCGCACACAGATACACCCGCACACAGATACACCCGCACACAGATACATCCGCACACAGATATACCCGCACACAGATACACCCGCACATCGATACACCCACACACAGATACACCCGCACACAGATACACCCGCACACACAGATACACTCGCACACACAAATACACCTGCGCACACAGATACACCCGCACACAGATACACCCGCGCACACAGATGCACCCGCACACACAAATACACCCGCAAACACAGATACACCCGCACACAGATACACCCGCACACACAGATACACCCGCACACAGATACACCCGCACACACAAATACACCCGCACACACAGATACACCCGCACACAGATACACCCGCACACACAGATACACCCGCACACACAGATACACCCCACACACAAATACACCCGCACACACAGATACACCCGCACACAGATACACCCGCACACACAGATACACCCGCACACACAGATACACCCACACACTCAGATACACTCACACACATAGATACACTCACACACAGATACACCCGCACACTGACACACCCGCACACAGATACACCCGCACACAGATATACCCGCACACAGATACACCCGCACATCGATATACCCGCACACAGATATACCCGCACACAGATACACCCACACACAGATACACCCACACACAGATACACCCGCACACACAAATACACCCGCACACAGATACACTCGCACACAGATACACCCGCACACAGATACACCGGTGCACACAGATACACTCGCACACAGATACACCCGCACACAGATACACCCGCACACACAGACACACCCGCACACACAAATACACCCGCACACAGAATCACTCGCACACAGATACACCCGCACACAGATACACTCGCACACAGATACACCCGCACACAGATACACTCGCACACAGATACACCCGCACACAGATACACTCGCACACAGATACACCCGCACACTCAGTGACACTCGCACACAGATACACCCGCACACAGATACACTCGCACACAGATATACCCGCACACAGATACACTCGCACACAGATACACCCGCACACACAAATACACCCGCACACACAGATACACCCCACACACAAATGCACCCGCACACAGATACACCCGCACACACAGATACACCCGCACACTCAGATACACTCACACACACAGATACACTCACACACAGATACACCCGCACACAGATACACCCGCACACTGACACACCCGCACACAGATACACCCGCATACACAATTACACCCGCACACAGATACACCCGCAAATAGATACACCCGCACACGGATATACCCGCACACAGATACACCCACACACAGATACACCCGCACACACAGACACACCAGCACACACAAATACACCCGCACACAGATACACTCGCACACAGATACACCTGCACACAGATACACCGGTGCACACAGATACACTCGCACACAGATACACCCGCACACAGATACACTCGCACACAGATACACCCGCACACTCAGTTACACTCGCACACAGATACACCCGCACACAGATACACTCGCACACAGATACACCCGCACACAGATACACTCGCACACAGATACACCCGCACACACAGATACACCCGCACACAGATACACTCGCACACAGATACACCCGCACACACAGATACACCCGCACACTCAGTTACACCCGCACAGAGATACACCCGCACACAAAGATACACCCGCACACACAGATATACCCGCACACAGATGCACCCGCACACAATGATACACCCGCACACACAGATATACCCGCACACAGATACACCCGCACACACCGATAAACCCGCACACAGATACAAACTGCACACACAGATACACCCACACACACAAATACACCCGCAAACACAGATACAACCTCACACTGATACACCCGCACACACAGATACACCCGCACACAGATACACCCGCACACACAAATACACCCACACACAGATACACCCGCACACACAGACACACCCGCACACACAAATACACCCGCACACAGATACACTCGCACACAGATACACCCGCACACAGATACACCCGCACACACAAATACACCCGCACACATATACAGCCGCACACACAGATATACCCGCACACAGATACACCCACACACTGATACACCCGCACACACAGATACACCCGCACACACAATTACACACGCACACAGATATACCCGCACACAGATACACCCACACACTGATACACCCGCACACAGATACACCCGCACACACAATTACACCCGCACACACAGATACACCCGCAAACACAATTACACACGCACACAGATACACCCGCACACAGATACACCTGCGCACACAGATACACCCGCACACCGATACACCCGCACTCACGGATACACCCGCACACAGATACACCCGCAAGCGCAGATACACCCGCACACAAATACACCCGCACACAATGATACACCCACATACACAGATGCACATGCACACAGATACACCCGCACACACAGATACCCTCGCACACACAAATACACCCGCAAACACAGATACACCCGCACAGAGATACACCCGCACACACAGATACACTCGCACACACAAATACACCCGCGCACACAGATACACCCGCACACTGATACACCTGCACACACAGATACACCCACACACAGATACACCTGCACACAAAGATACACCCGCACACACAGATATACCCGCACACAGATACACCCACACACTGATACACCTGCACACACAGATACACCCGCACACACAATTACACACGCACACAGATACACCCGCACACACAGATACACCCACACACAGATACACCTGCACACAAAGATACACCCGCACACACAGATATACCCGCACACAGATACACCCACACACTGATACACCCGCACACACAGATACACCCGCACACACAATTACACACGCACACAGATATACCCGCACACAGATACACCCACACACTGATACACCCGCACACAGATACACCCGCACACACAATTACACCCGCACACACAGATACACCCGCAAACACAATTACACACGCACACAGATACACCCGCACAAAGATACACCTGCGCACACAGATACACCCGCACACAGATACACCCGCAAGTGCAGATACACCCGCACACAAATACACCCGCACACAATGATACACCCGCATACACAGATACACCCGCACACAGATACACCCGCACACACAGATACCCTCGCACACACAAATACACCCGCAAACACAGATACACCCGCACACAGATACACCCGCACACACAGATACACCAGCACACACAAATACACCCGCACACAGATACACTCGCACACAGATATACCCGCACACAGATACACTCGCACACAGATACACCCGCACACTCAGTTACACTCGCACACAGATACACCCGCACACAGATATACTCGCACACAGATATACCCGCACACAGATACACTCGCACACAGATACACCCGCACACACAGATACACCCGCACACAGATACACTCGCACAGAGATACACCCGCACACACAGATACACCCGCACACTCAGTTACACCCGCACAGAGATACAGCCGCACAAACAGATACACCCGCACACTCAGTTACACCCTCACACAGATACACCCGCCCACAATGATACACCCGCACACACAGATATACCCGCACACAGATACACCCGCACACACCGATAAACCCGCACACAGATACAAACTGCACACACAGATACACCCACACACACAAATACACCCGCAAACACAGATACAACCTCACACTGATACACCCGCACACACAGATACACCCGCACACAGATACACCCGCACACGCAGATACACCCACACACAGATACACCCGCACACACAGACACACCCGCACACACAAATACACCCGCACACAGATACACTCGCACACAGATACACCTGCACACAGATACACCGGTGCACACAGATACACTCGTACACAGATACACCCGCACACACAGATACCCTCGCATCACACAAATACACCTGCAAACACAGATACACCCGCACACAGATACACCCGCACACACAGATACACTCGCACACACAAATACACCCACACACTGATACACCCGCACACACAATTACACACGCACACAGATATACCCGCACACAGATACACCCACACACTGATACACCCGCACACAGATACACCCGCACACACAATTACACCCGCACACACAGATACACCCGCAAACACAATTACACACGCACACAGATACACCCGCACACAGATACACCTGCGCACACAGTTACACCCGCACACCGATACACCCGCACTCACGGATACACCCGCACACAGATACACCCGCAAGCGCAGATACACCCGAACACAAATACACCCGCACACAATGATACACCCACATACACAGATGCACATGCACACAGATACACCCGCACACACAGATACCCTCGCACACACAAATACACCCGCAAACACAGATACACCCGCACACAGATACACCCGCACACACAGATACACTCGCACACACAAATACACCTGCGCACACAGATACACCCACACACAGATACACCTGCACACAAAGATACACCCGCACACACAGATATACCCGCACACAGATACACCTGCACACAAAGATACACCCGCACACACAGATATACCCGCACACAGATACACCCGCACACACAGATGCACTCGCACACACAAATACACCCGCAAACACAGATACACCCGCACACTGATACACCCGCACACACAGATACACCCACACACAGATACACCTGCACACAAAGATACACCCGCACACTCAGATATACCCGCACACAGATACACCCGCACACACAGATGCACTCGCACACACAAATACACCCGCAAACACAGATACACCCGCACACACAAATATACCCGCAAACACAGATACACCCGCACACAGATACACCCGCACACACAGATACCCTCGCACACACAAATACACCCGCAAACACAGATACACCCGCACACAGATACACCCGCACACACAGATACACCTGCGCACACAGATGCACCCGCACACTGATACACCCGCACACACAGATACACCCACACACAGATACACCTGCACACAAAGATACACCCGCACACACAGATATACCCGCACACAGATACACCCACACACTGATACACCTGCACACACAGATACACCCGCACACACAATTACACACGCACACAGATACACCCGCACACACAGATACACCCACACACAGATACACCTGCACACAAAGATACACCCGCACACACAGATATACCCGCACACAGATACACCCACACACTGATACACCCGCACGCACAGATACACCCGCACACACAATTACACACGCACACAGATATACCCGCACACAGATACACCCACACACTGATACACCCGCACACAGATACACCCGCACACACAATTACACCCGCACACACAGATACACCCGCAAACACAATTACACACGCACACAGATACACCCGCACACAGATACACCTGCGCACACAGATACACCCGCACACAGATACACCCGCACACAGATACACCCGCAAGCGCAGATACACCCGCACACAAATAGACCCGCACACAATGATACACCCGCATACACAGATACACCTGCACACAGATACACCCGCACACACAGATACCCTCGCACACACAAATACACCCGCAAACACAGATACACCCGCACACAGATACACCCGCACACACAGATACACTCGCACACACAAATACACCCGCGCACACAGATACACCCGCACACTGATACACCCGCACAAACATATACACCCACACACAGATACACCTGCACAAAAAGATACACCCGCACACACAGATATACCCGCACACAGATACACCCACACACTGATACACCCGCACACACAGACAAACCCGCACACACAATTAAACATGCACACAGATACACCCGCACACAGATACACCTGCGCACACAGATACACCCGCACACAGATACACCCGCACACACAGATACACCCGCACACAGATACAACCGCAAGCGCAGATACACCCGCACACAAATACACCCGCACACAATGATACACCCGCATACACAGATACACCTGCACACAGATACACCCGCACACACAGATACCCTCGCACACACAAATACACCCGCAAACACAGATACACCCGCACAAAGATACACCCGCACACACAGATACACTCGCACACACAAATACACCCGCAAACACAGATACACCCGCACATAGATACACCTGCACACACAGATATACTCGCACACACAAATACACCCGCACTCACAGATACACCTGCACACAGATACACCCGCACACAGATACACCCTCACACACAAATACACCCGCACACAGATACACCTGCACACAGATACACCCGCACACAGATACACCCGCACACACAGATACACCCGCATACACAATTACACCCGCACACACAGATATACCCGCAAACACAGATACACCCGCACACACAAATACACCCGCAAACACAGATACACCCGCACACAGATACACCCGCACACACAGATACCCTCGCACACACAAATACACCCACAAACACAGATACACCCGCACACAGATACACCCGCACACACAGATACACTCGCACACACAAATACACCTGCGCACACAGATACACCCGCACACTGATACACCCGCACACACAGATACACGCACACACAGATACACCTGCACACAAAGATACACCCGCACACACAGATATACCCGCACACAGATACACCCACACACTGATACACCTGCACACACAGATACACCCGCACACACAATTACACACGCACACAGATACACCCGCACACACAGATACACCCACACACAGATACACCTGCACACAAAGATACACCCGCACACACAGATATACCCGCACACAGATACACCCACACACTGATACACCCGCACACACAGATACACCCGCACGCACAATTACACACGCACACAGATATACCCGCACACAGATACACCCACACACTGATACACCCGCACACAGATACACCCGCACACACAATTACACCCGCACACACAGATACACCCGCAAACACAATTACACACGCACACAGATACACCCGCACACAGATACACCTGCGCACACAGATACACCCACACACAGATACACCCGCAAGCGCAGATACACCCGCACACAAATAGACCCGCACACAATGATACACCCGCATACAGATACACCCCCACACAGATACACTCGCACACACAAATACACTCGCACACACAAATACACCCGCACTCACAGATACACCTGCACACAGAGACACCCGCACACAGATACACCCTCACACACAAATACACCCGCACACAGATACACCCGCACACACAGATACACCCGCATGCACAATTACACCCGCACACAGATACACCCGCACACAGATGCATCCGCACACAGATACACCCGCACACACAGATACACCCACACACAGATACACCTGCACACAAAGATAGACCCGCACACACAGATACACTCGCACACACAAATACACCCGCGCACACAGATACACCCGCACACTGATACTCCCGCACACACAGATACACCCACACACAGATACACCTGCACACAAAGATACACCCGCACACACAGATACACCCGCACACAGATACACCCACACACTGATACACCCGCACACACAGATAAACCCGCACACACAATTACACACGCACACAGATATACCCGCACACAGATACACCCACACACTGATACACCCGTACACACAGATACACCCGCACACACAATTACACACGCACACAGATACACCCGCACACAGATACACCTGCGCACACAGATACAACCGCACACAGATACACCTGCACACACAGATACACCCGCACACAGATACAACCGCAAGCGCAGATACACCCGCACACAAATACACCCGCACACAATGATACACCCGCATACACAGATACACCTGCACACAGATACACCCGCACACACAGATACCCTCGCACTCACAGATACACCTGCACACAGATACACCCGCACACAGATACACCCTCACACACAAATACACCCGCACACAGATACACCTGCACACAGATACACCCGCACACAGATACACCCGCACACACAGATACACCCGCATACACAATTACACCCGCACACAGATACACCCGCACACAGATGCATCCGCACACAGATATACCCGCACACAGATACACCCGCACACCAATACACCCGCACACAGATACACCCGCACACAGATACACCCACACAAAAAGATGCACCAGCACACACAGATGCACCTGCACACAGATACACCCGCACACACAGATACTCCCGCACACAGATACACCCGCACACACAGATACACCCGCACACAAAGATCCAGTCGCACACACAGATACACCCGCACACAAAGATACACCCGCACACACAGATATACCCGCACACAGATACACCCGCACACAGATACACCCGCAAACACAGATACAACCTCACACTGATACACCCGCACACACAGATACACCCGCACACAGATGCACCCGCACACAGATACACCCGCACACACAGATACACCCACACACAGATACACCTGCACACAAAGATACACCCGCACACACAGATATACCCGCACACAGATACACCCACACACTGATACACCCGCACACACAGATACACCCGCACACACAATTACACACGCACACAGATACACCCGCACACAGATACACCTGCGCACACAGATACACCCGCACACAGATACACCCGCACACACAGATACACCCGCGCACAGATATACCCGCACACACAGATACCCTCGCACACACAAATACACCCGCAAACACAGATACACCCGCACACAAATACAGCCGCAAACACAGATACACCCGCATGCAGATACACCCGCACACACAGATACACCCGCACACACAGATACACCCACACACAGATACACCTGCACACAAAGATACACCCGCACACACAGATATACCCGCACACAGACACACCCACACACTGATACACCCGCACACACAGATAAACCCGCACACACAATTACACACGCACACAGATATACCCGCACACAGATACACCCACACACTGATACACCCGTACACGCAGATACACCCGCACACACAATTACACACGCACACAGATACACCCACACACAGATACACCCGCACACACAGATACACCCGCACACAGATACAACCGCAAGCGCAGATACACCCGCACACAAATACACCCGCACACAATGATACACCCGCATACACAGATACACCTGCACACAGATACACCCACACACACAGATACACCCGCATGCACAATTACACCCGCACACAGATACACCCGCACACAGATGCATCCGCACACAGATACACTCGCACACACAAATACACCCGCGCACACAGATACACCCGCACACTGATACTCCCGCACACACAGATACACCCGCACACAAATACACCCGCACACAATGATACACCCGCATACACAGATACACCTGCACACAGATACACCCGCACACACAGATACCCTCGCACACACAAATACACCCGCAAACACAGATACACGCGCACACAGATGCACCCGCACACACAGATAAACTCGCACACACAAATACACCCGCAAACACAGATGCACCCGCAAACACAGATACACCCGCACACAGATACACCCGCACACAGATACACCCGCACACACAGATACACTCGCACACACAAATACACCCGCACTCACAGATACACCTGCACACAGATACACCCGCACACAGATACACACTCACACACAAATACACCTGCACACAGATACACCCGCACACAGATACACCCGCACACACAGATACACCCCCATACACAATTACACCCGCACACAGATACACCCGCACACAGATGCATCCGCACACAGATATACCCGCACACAGATACACCCGCACACCAATACACCAGCACACAGATACACCCGCACACAGATACACCCACACAAAAAGATGCACCAGCACACACAGATGCACCTGCACACAGATACACCCGCACACACAGATACACCCGCACACACAGATACACCCGCACACAGATACAACCGCAAGCGCAGATACACCCGCACACAAATACACCCGCACACAATGATACACCCGCATACACAGATACACCTGCACACAGATACACCCGCACACACAGATACCCTCGCACACACAAATACACCCGCAAACACAGATACACGCGCACACAGATGCACCCGCACACACAGATAAACTCGCACACACAAATACACCCGCAAACACAGATACACCCGCAAACACAGATACACCCGCACACAAAGATAGACCCGCACACACAGATACACTCGCACACACAAATACACCCGCGCACACAGATACACCCGCACACTGATACTCCTGCACACACAGATACACCCACACACAGATACACCTGCACACAAAGATACACCCGCACACACAGATATACCCGCACACAGATACACCCACACACTGATACACCCGCACACACAGATAAACCCGCACACACAATTACACACGCACACAGATATACCAGCACACAGATACACCCACACACTGATACACCCGTACACACAGATACACCCGCACACACAATTACACCCGCACACACAGATACACCCGCACACAGATACACCCGTACACACAGATACACCCGCACACACAATTACACACGCACACAGATACACCCGCACACAGATACACCTGCGCACACAGATACACCCGCACACAGATACAACCGCAAGCGCAGATACACCCGCACACAAATACACCCGCACACAATGATGCACCCGCATACACAGATACACCTGCACACAGATACACCCGCACACACAGATACACCCGCACACAGATACACCCGCACACACAGAGACACCCGCACACATAAATACACCCGCAAACACAGATACAACCTCACACTGATACACCCGCAAACACAGATACACCCGCACACAGATACACCCGCACACACATATACACTCGCACACACAAATACACCCGCTCACACAGATACACCCGCACACAGATACACCCGCACACACAGATACACCCACACACACAGATACACCCACACACAGATACACCCGCACACAAAGATACACCCGCACACACAGATATACCCGCACACAGATACACCCACACACTGTTACACCCGCACACACAGATTCACCCGCACACACAATTACACACGCACACAGATACACCCGCACACAGATACACCTGCGCACACAGATACACCCGCACACAGATACACCCGCAAGCGGAGATACACCCACAATCAAATAGACCCGCACACAATGATACACCCGCATACACAGATACACCTGCACACAGATACACCCGCACACACAGATACCCTCGCACTTACAAATACATCCGCAAACACAGATACACCCGCACACAGATACACCCGCACACACAGATACACCCGCACACAGATACACCCGCACACACAAATACACCCGCACACACAGATCCACCCACACACAGATACACCCGCACACACAGATACACCCGCACACAGATACACCCTCACACACAATTACACCCACACACAGATACACCCGCACACAGATACACCCGCACACAGATACACCCGCACACAGATACACCCGCACACACAGATACACCCGCACACAGATACACCCGCAAGCGCAGATACACCCGCACACAAATACACCCGCACACAATGATACACCCGCATACACAGATAAAACTGCACACAGATACACCCGCACACACAGATACCCTCGCACACACAAATACACCCGCAAACACACATACACCCGCACACAGATACACCCGCACACACAGATACACCTGCACACAGATACACCCGCACAGAGATACACCCTCACACACAATTACACCCGCACACAGATACACCCGCACACAGATGCATCCGCACACAGATATACCCGCACACACAGAAACACCCGCACACAATTACACCCGCGCACACAGATACACTCGCACACACAGATACACCCGCAAGCGCAGATACACCCGCACACAAATACACCCGCACACAATGATGCACCCGCATACACAGATACACCTGGACACAGATACACCCGCACACACAGATACACCCGCACACAGATACACACGCACACACAAATACACCCGCGCACACAGATACACCCGCACACAGATACACCCGCACACACAGATACACTCGCACACACAAATACACCCGCACTCACAGATACACCTGCACACAGATACACCCGCACACAGATACACCCTCACACACAAATACACCCGCACACAGATACACCCGCACACAGATACACCCGCACACACAGATACACGTGCACACACAATTACACCCGCACACAGATACACCCGCACACAGATGCATCCGCACACAGATATACCCGCACACAGATACACCCGCACACCAATACACCAGCACACAGATACACCCGCACAAAAAGATGCACCAGCACACACAGATGCACCTGCACACAGATACACCCGCACACACAGATACACCCGCACACACAGATACACCCGCACACAAAGATACACCCGCACACACAGATATACCCGCACACAGATACACCCGCACACAGATACACCCGCACACACAGAGACACCCGCACACATAAATACACCCGCAAACACAGATACAACCTCACACTGATACACCCGCAAACACAGATACACCCGCACACAGATACACCCGCACACACATATACACTCGCACACACAAATACACCCGCTCACACAGATACACCCGCACACAGATACACCCGCACACACAGATACACCCACACACACAGATACACCCACACACAGATACACCCGCACACAAAGATACACCCGCACACACAGATATACCCGCACACAGATACACCCACACACTGTTACACCCGCACACACAGATTCACCCGCACACACAATTACACACGCACACAGATACACCCGCACACAGATACACCTGCGCACACAGATACACCCGCACACAGATACACCCGCAAGCGGAGATACACCCACAATCAAATAGACCCGCACACAATGATACACCCGCATACACAGATACACCTGCACACAGATACACCCGCACACACAGATACCCTCGCACTTACAAATACATCCGCAAACACAGATACACCCGCACACAGATACACCCGCACACACAGATACACCCGCACACAGATACACCCGCACACACAAATACACCCGCACACACAGATCCACCCACACACAGATACACCCGCACACACAGATACACCCGCACACAGATACACCCTCACACACAATTACACCCACACACAGATACACCCGCACACAGATACACCCGCACACAGATACACCCGCACACAGATACACCCGCACACACAGATACACCCGCACACAGATACACCCGCAAGCGCAGATACACCCGCACACAAATACACCCGCACACAATGATACACCCGCATACACAGATAAAACTGCACACAGATACACCCGCACACACAGATACCCTCGCACACACAAATACACCCGCAAACACACATACACCCGCACACAGATACACCCGCACACACAGATACACCTGCACACAGATACACCCGCACAGAGATACACCCTCACACACAATTACACCCGCACACAGATACACCCGCACACAGATGCATCCGCACACAGATATACCCGCACACACAGAAACACCCGCACACAATTACACCCGCGCACACAGATACACTCGCACACACAGATACACCCGCAAGCGCAGATACACCCGCACACAAATACACCCGCACACAATGATGCACCCGCATACACAGATACACCTGGACACAGATACACCCGCACACACAGATACACCCGCACACAGATACACCCGCACACACAGATCCCCTCGCACACACAAATACACCCGCAGACACAGATACACCCGCACACAGATACACCCACACACACAGATACACACGCACACACAAATACACCCGCGCACACAGATACACCCGCACACAGATACACCCGCACACACAGATACACTCGCACACACAAATACACCCGCACTCACAGATACACCTGCACACAGATACACCCGCACACAGATACACCCTCACACACAAATACACCCGCACACAGATACACCCGCACACAGATACACCCGCACACACAGATACACGTGCACACACAATTACACCCGCACACAGATACACCCGCACACCATTACACCCGCACACAGATACACCCGCACACACAGATACACCCGCACACAAATACACCCGCACACAAAGGTACACCCGCACACACAGATACACCCGCACATAGAAACACCCGCACACACAGATACACCCGCACACAGATACACCCGCACACACAGATACACCCGCATGCACAATTACACCCGCACACAGATACACCCGCACACAGATGCATCCGCACACAGATACACCCGCACACACAGATACACCCACACACAGATACACCTGCACACAAAGATAGACCCGCACACACAGATACAGTCGCACACACAAATACACCCGCGCACACAGATACACCCGCACACTGATACTCCCGCACACACAGATACACCCACACACAGATACACCTGCACACAAAGATACACCCGCACACACAGATACACCCGCACACAGATACACCCACACACTGATACACCCGCACACACAGATAAACCCGCACACACAATTACACACGCACACAGATATACCCGCACACAGATACACCCACACACTGATACACCCGTACACACAGATACACCCGCACACACAATTACACACGCACACAGATACACCCGCACACAGATACACCTGCGCACACAGATACAACCGCACACAGATACACCTGCACACACAGATACACCCGCACACAGATACAACCGCAAGCGCAGATACACCCGCACACAAATACACCCGCACACAATGATACACCCGCATACACAGATACACCTGCACACAGATACACCCGCACACACAGATACCCTCGCACTCACAGATACACCTGCACACAGATACACCCGCACACAGATACACCCTCACACACAAATACACCCGCACACAGATACACCTGCACACAGATACACCCGCACACAGATACACCCGCACACACAGATACACCCGCATACACAATTACACCCGCACACAGATACACCCGCACACAGATGCATCCGCACACAGATATACCCGCACACAGATACACCCGCACACCAATACACCCGCACACAGATACACCCGCACACAGATACACCCACACAAAAAGATGCACCAGCACACACAGATGCACCTGCACACAGATACACCCGCACACACAGATACTCCCGCACACAGATACACCCGCACACACAGATACACCCGCACACAAAGATCCAGTCGCACACACAGATACACCCGCACACAAAGATACACCCGCACACACAGATATACCCGCACACAGATACACCCGCACACAGATACACCCGCAAACACAGATACAACCTCACACTGATACACCCGCACACACAGATACACCCGCACACAGATGCACCCGCACACAGATACACCCGCACACACAGATACACCCACACACAGATACACCTGCACACAAAGATACACCCGCACACACAGATATACCCGCACACAGATACACCCACACACTGATACACCCGCACACACAGATACACCCGCACACACAATTACACACGCACACAGATACACCCGCACACAGATACACCTGCGCACACAGATACACCCGCACACAGATACACCCGCACACACAGATACACCCGCGCACAGATATACCCGCACACACAGATACCCTCGCACACACAAATACACCCGCAAACACAGATACACCCGCACACAAATACAGCCGCAAACACAGATACACCCGCACGCAGATACACCCGCACACACAGATACACCCGCACACACAGATACACCCACACACAGATACACCTGCACACAAAGATACACCCGCACACACAGATATACCCGCACACAGACACACCCACACACTGATACACCCGCACACACAGATAAACCCGCACACACAATTACACACGCACACAGATATACCCGCACACAGATACACCCACACACTGATACACCCGTACACGCAGATACACCCGCACACACAATTACACACGCACACAGATACACCCACACACAGATACACCCGCACACACAGATACACCCGCACACAAATACACCCGCACACAATGATACACCCGCATACACAGATACACCTGCACACAGATACACCCACACACACAGATACACCCGCATGCACAATTACACCCGCACACAGATACACCCGCACACAGATGCATCCGCACACAGATACACCCGGACACACAGATACACCCACACACACAGATACACCTGCACACAAAGATACACCCGCACACACAATTACACACGCACACAGATACACCCGCACACAGATACACCCGCACACACAGATACACCCGCACACAGATACAACCGCAAGCGCAGATACACCCGCACACAAATACACCCGCACACAATGATACACCCGCATACACAGATACACCTGCACACAGATACACCCACACACACAGATACACCCGCATGCACAATTACACCCGCACACAGATACACCCGCACAGAGATGCATCCGCACACAGATACACTCGCACACACAAATACACCCGCGCACACAGATACACCCGCACACTGATACTCCCGCACACACAGATACACCCGCACACAAATACACCCGCACACAATGATACACCCGCATACACAGATACACCTGCACACAGATACACCCGCACACACAGATACCCTCGCACACACAAATACACCCGCAAACACAGATACACGCGCACACAGATGCACCCGCACACACAGATAAACTCGCACACACAAATACACCCGCAAACACAGATGCACCCGCAAACACAGATACACCCGCACACAGATACACCCGCACACAGATACACCCGCACACACAGATACACTCGCACACACAAATACACCCGCACTCACAGATACACCTGCACACAGATACACCCGCACACAGATACACACTCACACACAAATACACCTGCACACAGATACACCCGCACACAGATACACCCGCACACACAGATACACCCGCATACACAATTACACCCGCACACAGATACACCCGCACACAGATGCATCCGCACACAGATATACCCGCACACAGATACACCCGCACACCAATACACCAGCACACAGATACACCCGCACACAGATACACCCACACAAAAAGATGCACCAGCACACACAGATGCACCTGCACACAGATACACCCGCACACACAGATACACCTGCACACACAGATACACCCGCACACAGATACAACCGCAAGCGCAGATACACCCGCACACAAATACACCCGCACACAATGATACACCCGCATACACAGATACACCTGCACACAGATACACCCGCACACACAGATACCCTCGCACACACAAATACACCCGCAAACACAGATACACCCGCACACGGATACACCCGCACACACAGATACACTCGCACACACAAATACACCCGCAAACACAGATACACCCGCAAACACAGATACACCCGCACACAAAGATAGACCCGCACACACAGATACACTCGCACACACAAATACACCCGCGCACACAGATACACCCGCACACTGATACTCCTGCACACACAGATACACCCACACACAGATACACCTGCACACAAAGATACACCCGCACACACAGATATACCCGCACACAGATACACCCACACACTGATACACCCGCACACACAGATAAACCCGCACACACAATTACACACGCACACAGATATACCAGCACACAGATACACCCACACACTGATACACCCGTACACACAGATACACCCGCACACACAATTACACCCGCACACACAGATACACCCGCACACAGATACACCCGTACACACAGATACACCCGCACACACAATTACACACGCACACAGATACACCCGCACACAGATACACCTGCGCACACAGATACACCCGCACACAGATACAACCGCAAGCGCAGATACACCCGCACACAAATACACCCGCACACAATGATGCACCCGCATACACAGATACACCTGCACACAGATACACCCGCACACACAGATACCCTCGCACACACAAATACACCCGCAAACACAGATACACCCGCACACAGATACACCCGCACACACAGATACACTCGCACAAACAAATGCACCCGCAAACACAGATACACCCGCAAACACAGATACACCCGCACACAGATACACCCGCACACAGATACACCCGCACACACAGATACACTCGCACACACAGATACACCCGCACTCACAGATACACCTGCACACAGATACATCCGCACACAGATACACCCTCACACACAAATACACCCGCACACAGATACACCTGCACACAGATACACCCGCACACAGATACACCCGCACACACAGATACACCCGCATACACAATTACACCCGCACACAGATACACCCGCACACAGATGCATCCGCACACAGATATACCCGCACACAGATACACCCGCACACCAATACACCAGCACACAGATACACCCGCACAAAAAGATGCACCAGCACACACAGATGCACCTGCACACAGATACACCCGCACACACAGATACACCCGCACACACAGATACACCCGCACACAAAGATACACCCGCACACACAGATATACCCGCACACAGATACACCCGCACACAGATACACCCGCACACACAGAGACACCCGCACACATAAATACACCCGCAAACACAGATACAACCTCACACTGATACACCCGCAAACACAGATACACCCGCACACAGATACACCCGCACACACATATACACTCGCACACACAAATACACCCGCTCACACAGATACACCCGCACACAGATACACCCGCACACACAGATACACCCACACACACAGATACACCCACACACAGATACACCCGCACACAAAGATACACCCGCACACACAGATATACCCGCACACAGATACACCCACACACTGTTACACCCGCACACACAGATTCACCCGCACACACAATTACACACGCACACAGATACACCCGCACACAGATACACCTGCGCACACAGATACACCCGCACACAGATACACCCGCAAGCGGAGATACACCCACACACAAATAGACCCGCACACAATGATACACCCGCATACACAGATACACCTGCACACAGATACACCCGCACACACAGATACCCTCGCACTTACAAATACACCCGCAAACACAGATACACCCGCACACAGATACACCCGCACACACAGATACACCCGCACACAGATACACCCGCACACACAAATACACCCGCACACACAGATCCACCCACACACAGATACACCCGCACACACAGATACACCCGCACACAGATACACCCTCACACACAATTACACCCACACACAGATACACCCGCACACAGATACACCCGCACACAGATACACCCGCACACAGATACACCCGCACACACAGATACACCCGCACACAGATACACCCGCAAGCGCAGATACACCCGCACACAAATACACCCACACACAATGATACACCCGCATACACAGATAAAACTGCACACAGATACACCCGCACACACAGATACCCTCGCACACACAAATACACCCGCAAACACACATACACCCGCACACAGATACACCCGCACACACAGATACACCTGCACACAGATACACCCGCACAGAGATACACCCTCACACACAATTACACCCGCACACAGATACACCCGCACACAGATGCATCCGCACACAGATATACCCGCACACACAGAAACACCCGCACACAATTACACCCGCGCACACAGATACACTCGCACACACAGATACACCCGCAAGCGCAGATACACCCGCACACAAATACACCCGCACACAATGATGCACCCGCATACACAGATACACCTGGACACAGATACACCCGCACACACAGATACACCCGCACACAGATACACCCGCACACACAGATCCCCTCGCACACACAAATACACCCGCAAACACAGATACACCCGCACACAGATACACCCACACACACAGATACACACGCACACACAAATACACCCGCGCACACAGATACACCCGCACACAGATACACCCGCACACACAGATACACTCGCACACACAAATACACCCGCACTCACAGATACACCTGCACACAGATACACCCGCACACAGATACACCCTCACACACAAATACACCCGCACACAGATACACCCGCACACAGATACACCCGCACACACAGATACACGTGCACACACAATTACACCCGCACACAGATACACCCGCACACCATTACACCCGCACACAGATACACCCGCACACACAGATACACCCGCACACAAATACACCCGCACACAAAGGTACACCCGCACACACAGATACACCCGCACATAGAAACACCCGCACACACAGATACACCCGCGCACTGTTACACCCGCACACACAGATACACGTGCACACACAATTACACCCGCACACAGATACACCCGCACACCATTACACACGCACACAGATACACCCGCACACACAGATACACCCGCACACAAATACACCCGCACACAAAGGTACACCCGCACACACAGATACACCCGCACATAGAAACACCCGCACACACAGATACACCCGCACACAGATACACCCGCACACACAGATTAACCCACACACAGATCCAGCTGCACACACAGATACACCCGCACACAGATAAACCCGCTCACACAGATACACCCGCACACAAAGATACACCCGCACACACAGATATACCCGCACACACAATTACACACGCACACAGATATACCGACACAGAGATATACCCACACAATGATAAATCCGCACACACAGATACACCCGCACACACAATTACACCCGCACACACAGATACACCCGCACACACAATTACACACGCACACAGATGCACCCGCACACAGATACACCTGCGCACACAGATACACCCGCACACAGATACACCCGCACACACAGATACACCCGCACACAGATACACCCGCAAGCGCAGATACACCCGCACACAAATACACCCGCACACAATGATACACCCGCACACGCAGATACACCCGCACACAGATACACCCGCACACACAGATACACCCGCACACAGATACACCCGCACACACAGATACCCTCGCACACACAGATACACCTGCACACAGATACACCCGCACACACAAATACACCCGCACACACAGATACACTCGCACACACAAATACACCCGCACTCACAGATACACCCGCGCACACAGATACACCCGCACACAGATACACCCTCACACACAATTACACCCGCACACAGATACACCCGCACACAGATACACCCGCACACTGATACACCCGCACACAGATACACTCGCACACAGATGCATCCGCACACAGATATACCCGCACACAGATACACCCGCACACCAATACACCCGCACACAGATACACCCGCACACACAGATACACCCGCACACAAATACACCCACACAAAAAGATGCACCCGCACACACAGATGCACCTGCACACAGATACACCCGCACACACAGGTACACCCGCACACTGATACACCCGCACACACAGATACACGTGCACACACAATTACACCTGCACACAGATACACCCGCACACAGATGCATCCGCACACAGATATACCCGCACACACAGAAACACCCGCATACAATTACACCCGCGCACACAGATACACCCGCACACACAGATACACCCGCACACAGATACAACCGCACACACAGATACACCCTCACACAGATACACCCGCACACACAGATACACTCGCACACACAAATACACCTGCGCACACAGATACACCCGCACACAGATACAACCGCGCACACAGATACACCCGCACACAAATACACCCGCACTCACAGATAAAGCCGCACACAGATACACCCGCACAAACAGATGCACCCGCACACACAAATACACCTGCGCACACAGATACACCCGCACACAGATACAACCGCGCACACAGATACACCCGCACACAAATACACCCGCACTCACAGATAAAGCCGCACACAGATACCCCCGCACAAACAGATGCACCCGCACACACAAATACACCCGCAAACACAGATACACCCGCACACAGATACACCCGCACACACAGATACACCCGCACACACAAATACACCTGCGCACACAGATAAACCCGCACACAGATACACCCGCGCACACAGATACACCCGCACACAAATACACCCGCACTCACAGATAAAGCCGCACACAGATACACCCGCACACACAGATACACCCGCACACACAAATACACCCGCAAACACAAATACACCCGCACACACAGATACACCCGCACACAGATACACCCGCACACACAGATACCCTCGCACACACAAATACACCCGCAAACACAGATACACACGCACACAGATACACCCGCACACACAGATACACTCGCACACTGATGCGTCCGCACACAGATATTCCCGCACTCACAGATACAGCCGCACACAGATACACCCGCACACACAAATACACCCGCACACACAAATACACCCGCACACAGATACAGCCGCACACAGATACACCCGCACACACAAATACACCCGCACACACAAATACACCCGCACACAGATACACCCGCACACACAGATACACCCGTTCACTCAGTTACACACGCACACAGACACACCCGCACACAGATACACCCGCACACTCAGTTATACCCGCACACAGACACATCCGCAGACACAGATACACCCGCACACTCAGTTACACCCGCACACAGATGCACCCGCACACACAGATACACCCGCACACACAAATACACCCGCAAACACAGATACAACCTCACACTGATGCACCCGCACATACAGATACACGTGCACACACAATTATACCTGCACACAGATACACCCGCACACAGATGCATCCGCACACAGATATACCCGCACACACAGATACACCCGCACACAGATACACCCGCACACACAGATACACCCTCACACAGATACACCCGCACACACAGATACACTCGCACACACAGATACACCCTCACACAGATACACCCGCACACACAGATACACTCGCACACACAAATACACCTGCGCACACAGATACACCCGCACACAAATACACCCGCACTCACAGATAAAGCCGCACACAGATACACCCGCACAAACAGATGCACCCGCACACACAAATACACCCGCAAACACAGATACACCCGCACACAGATACACCCGCACACACAGATACACCCGCACACACAAATACACCTGCGCACACAGATAAACCCGCACACAGATACACCCGCGCACACAGATACACCCGCACACAAATACACCCGCACTCACAGATAAAGCCGCACACAGATACACTCGCACACACAGATACACCCGCACACACAAATACACCCGCAAACACAAATACACCCGCACACACAGATACACCCGCACACAGATACACCCGCACTCACAGATACCCTCGCACACACAAATACACCCGCAAACACAGATACACCCGCACACAGATACACCCGCACACACAGATACACTCGCACACTGATGCGTCCGCACACAGATATTCCCGCACTCACAGATACAGCCGCACACAGATACACCCGCACACACAAATACACCCGCACACACAAATACACCCGCACACAGATACAGCCGCACACAGATACACCCGCACACACAAATACACCCGCACACACAAATACACCCGCACACAGATACAGCCGCACACAGATACACCCGCACACACAAATACACCCGCACACACAAATACACCCGCACACAGATACAGCCGCACACAGATACACCCGCACACACAAATACACCCGCACACACAAATACACCCGCACACAGATACACCCGCACACACAGATACACCCGTTCACTCAGTTATACCCGCACACAGACACATCCGCAGACACAGATACACCCGCACACTCAGTTACACCCGCACACAGATGCACCCGCACACACAGATACACCCGCACACACAAATACACCCGCAAACACAGATACAACCTCACACTGATGCACCCGCACATACAAATATACCCGCACACATATACACCCGCACACAGATACACCCGCACACACAGATACACCCACACACAGATACACCTGCACACAAAGATACACCCGCACACACAAATACACCCGCACACACAAATACACCCACACACACAATGACACACGCACACAGATATACCCGCACACAGATACACCCACACACACAGATACAACCGCACACACAGATACAACTGCACACACAGATGCACCCACACACAGATACACTCGCACACACAGATACACTCACACACACAGATACACCCGCACACAGATACATCTGCGCACACAGATACACCCGCACACAGATACACCCGCACACAGATACACCCGCACACACATGTACACTCGCACACAGATACACCCGCACACGCAGATACACCCGCACACAAATACACCCGCACACACAGATACACGTGCACACAGATACACCCGCACACACAGATACAACCGCACACACAGATACATCCGCACACAGATACACCCGCACACACAGATACACCCGCACACTCAGTTACACCCGCACACAGATACACCCGCACACACAAATACACCCGCAAACACAGATACAACCTCACACTGATACAACCGCACACATATACACCCGCACACAGATACACCCGCAAGCGCAGATACACCCGCACACAAATACACCCGCACACAATGATACACCCGCATACACAGATACACCTGCACACAGATACACCCGCACACACAGATACCCTCGCACACACAAATACACACGCAAACACAGATACACCCGCACACAGATACACCCGCACACACAGATACACTCGCACACAGATACACCCGCACACACAGATACACCCGTTCACTCAGTTACACACGCACACAGACACACCCGCACACAGATACACCCGCACACTCAGTTACACCCGCACACAGACACATCCGCAGACACAGATACACCCGCACACTCAGTTACACCCGCACACAGATGCACCCGCACACACAGATACACCCGCACACACAAATACACCCGCAAACACAGATACACCCGCACACACAGATGCACCCGCACATACAGATATACCCGCACACACAGATACACCCACACACAGATACACCTGCACACAAAGATACACCCGCACACACAAATACACCCGCACACACAAATACACCCGCACACAAAGATACACCCGCACACACAGATATACCCGCACACAGATACACCCACACACTGATACACCCGCACACAGATACACCCGCACACACAGATTCACCCGCACACACAGATACACCCGCACACAGATACGCCCGCACACAGATACATCTGGGCACACAGATACACCCGCACACAGATACACCCGCACACAGATACACCCGCACACACATGTACACTCGCACACAGATACACCCGCACACGCAGATACACCCGCACACAAATATACCCGCACACACAGATGCACGTGCACACAGATACACCCGCACACACAGATACAACCGCACACACAGATACATCCGCACACAGATACACCCGCACACAAATACACCCGCACACAAAGATACACCCGCACACAGATACACCCGCACACTGATAAATGCGCACACAGATACACCCGCACACTGATACACCCGCACACACAGATACACCCGCACACACAATTACACCCGCACACAGATACAGCTGAACACAGATGCATCTGCACACAGATACACCCGCGCACACAGATACACCCGCACACAGATACACCCGCACACGCAGATACTCCCGCACACAAATACACCCGCACACAGATAAATGCGCACACAGATACACCCGCACACTGATAAATGCGCACACAGATACACCCGCACACTGATACACCCGCACACACAGATACACCCGCACACACAATTACACCCGCACACAGATACAGCTGAACACAGATGCATCTGCACACAGATACACCCGCGCACACAGATACACCCGCACACAGATACACCCGCACACGCAGATACTCCCGCACACAAATACACCCGCACACACAGATACACACGCAGACAGATACACCCGCACACGCAGATACACCCGCACACAGATACACCCGCACACGCAGATACACCCGCACACACAGATACACCCGCACACACAAATACACCCGCAAACACAGATACAACCTCACACTGATGCACCCGCACATACAAATATACCCGCACACATATACACCCGCACACAGATACACCCGCACACACAGATACACCCACACACAGATACACCTGCACACAAAGATACACCCGCACACACAAATACACCCGCACACACAAATACACCCACACACACAATGACACACGCACACAGATATACCCGCACACAGATACACCCACACACACAGATACAACCGCACACACAGATACAACTGCACACACAGATGCACCCGCACACAGATACACTCGCACACACAGATACACTCACACACACAGATACACCCGCACACAGATACGCCCGCACACAGATACATCTGCGCACACAGATACACCCGCACACAGATACACCCGCACACAGATACACCCGCACACACATGTACACTCGCACACAGATACACCCGCACACGCAGATACACCCGCACACAAATACACCCGCACACACAGATACACGTGCACACAGATACACCCGCACACACAGATACAACCGCACACACAGATACATCCGCACACAGATACACCCGCACACACAGATACACCCGCACACTCAGTTACACCCGCACACAGATACACCCGCACACACAAATACACCCGCACACAGATACACCCGCAAGCGCAGATACACCCGCACACAAATACACCCGCACACAATGATACACCCGCATACACAGATACACCTGCACACAGATACACCCGCACACACAGATACCCTCGCACACACAAATACACACGCAAACACAGATACACCCGCACACAGATACACCCGCACACACAGATACACTCGCACACAGATACACCCGCACACACAGATACACCCGTTCACTCAGTTACACACGCACACAGACACACCCGCACACAGATACACCCGCACACTCAGTTACACCCGCACACAGACACATCCGCAGACACAGATACACCCGCACACTCAGTTACACCCGCACACAGATGCACCCGCACACACAGATACACCCGCACACACAAATACACCCGCAAACACAGATACACCCGCACACACAGATGCACCCGCACATACAGATATACCCGCACACACAGATACACCCACACACAGATACACCTGCACACAAAGATACACCCGCACACACAAATACACCCGCACACACAAATACACCCGCACACAAAGATACACCCGCACACACAGATATACCCGCACACAGATACACCCACACACTGATACACCCGCACACACAGATACAACTGCACACACAGATGCACCCGCACACAGATACACCCGCACACACAGATTCACCCGCACACACAGATACACCCGCACACAGATACACCCGCACACAGATACACCCGCACACACATGTACTCTCGCACACAGATACACCCGCACACGCAGATACACCCGCACACAAATATACCCGCACACACAGATGCACGTGCACACAGATACACCCGCACACACAGATACAACCGCACACACAGATACATCCGCACACAGATACACCCGCACACAAATACACCCGCACACAAAGATACACCCGCACACAGATACACCCGCACACTGATAAATGCGCACACAGATACACCCGCACACTGATACACCCGCACACACAGATACACCCGCACACACAATTACACCCGCACACAGATACAGCTGAACACAGATGCATCTGCACACAGATACACCCGCGCACACAGATACACCCGCACACAGATACACCCGCACACGCAGATACTCCCGCACACAAATACACCCGCACACACAGATACACACGCAGACAGATACACCCGCACACGCAGATACACCCGCACACAGATACACCCGCACACGCAGATACACCCGCACACAAATACACCCGCACACAAAGATACAACCGCACACGCAGATACACCCGCACACAAATACACACGCACACACAGATACACCCGCACACACAGATACACTCGCACCCACAAATACACCCGCGCACACAGATACACCCGCACACAGATACACCCGCACACACATATACACTCGCAAACACAAATACACCCGCACACACAGATACACCCGCACACACAATTACACACGCACACAGATATACCCGCACACAGATACACCCACACACTGATACACCCGCACACACAATTACACCCGCACACACAGATACACCCGCACACACAATTACACACACACACAGATACACCCGCACACAGATACACGTGCGCACACAGATACACCCGCACACAGATACACCCGCACACACAGATACACCGGCACACAGATACACCCGCAAGCGCAGATACACCCGCACACAAATACACCCGCACACAATGATACACCCGCATACACAGATACACCTGCACACAGATACACCCGCACACACAGATACACCCGCACACAGATACACCCGCACACACAGATATCCTCGCACACACAAATACACCCGCAAACACAGATACACCCGCACACAGATACACCCGCACACACAGATGCACTCACACACACACATACACCCGCACACACAGATACACCCACACACAGATAAACCCGCACACACAGATTCACTCGCACACACAAATACACCCGCGCACACAGATACACCCGCACACAGATACACCCGCACACAGATACACCCGCACACACAGATACACTCGCACACACAAGTACACCCGCACTCACAGATACACCTGCACACAGATACACCCGCACACAGATACACCCTCACACACAAATACACCCGCACACACAGATACACCCGCACACTCAGTTACACCCGCACACAGATGCACCCGCACACACAGATACACCCGCACACACAAATACACCCGGAAACACAGATACACCCGCACACACAGATGCACCCGCACATACAGATATACCCGCACACATATACACCCGCACACAGATACACCCGCACACACAAATACACCCACACACAGATACACCTGCACACAGATACACCCACACACACAGATACACTCGCACACACAAGTACACCCGCACTCGCAGATACACCTGCACACAGATACACCAGCACACAGATACACCCTCACACACAAATACACCCGCACACAGATACACCTGCACACAGATACACCCGCACACAGATACACCCGCACACAGATATACCCGCACAAAGATACACCCGCACACAGATATACCCGCACACAGATACACCCGCACACCAATACACCCGCACACAGATGCAGCCACACACACAGATACACCCGCACACAAATACACCCCCACACAAAGGTACACCCGCACACACAGATATACCTGCACACAAAAACACCCGCTCACACAGATACACCCGTGCACTGATACACCCGCACACACAGATACACGTGCACACACAAATACACCTGCGCACACAGATACACCCGCACACAGATACAACCGCGCACACAGATACACCCGCACACAAATACACCCGCACTCACAGATAAAGCCGCACACAGATACACCCGCACAAACAGATGCACCCGCACACACAAATACACCTGCGCACACAGATACACCCGCACACAGATACAACCGCGCACACAGATACACCCGCACACAAATACACCCGCACTCACAGATAAAGCCGCACACAGATACCCCCGCACAAACAGATGCACCCGCACACACAAATACACCCGCAAACACAGATACACCCGCACACACAAATACACCTGCGCACACAGATAAACCCGCACACAGATACACCCGCGCACACAGATACACCCGCACACAAATACACCCGCACTCACAGATAAAGCCGCACACAGATACACCCGCACACACAGATACACCCGCACACACAAATACACCCGCAAACACAAATACACCCGCACACACAGATACACCCGCACACAGATACACCCGCACACACAGATACCCTCGCACACACAAATACACCCGCAAACACAGATACACCCGCACACAGATACACCCGCACACACAGATACACTCGCACACTGATGCGTCCGCACACAGATATTCCCGCACTCACAGATACAGCCGCACACAGATACACCCGCACACACAAATACACCCGCACACACAAATACACCCGCACACAGATACAGCCGCACACAGATACACCCGCACACACAAATACACCCGCACACACAAATACACCCGCACACAGATACACCCGCACACACAGATACACCCGTTCACTCAGTTACACACGCACACAGACACACCCGCACACAGATACACCCGCACACTCAGTTATACCCGCACACAGACACATCCGCAGACACAGATACACCCGCACACTCAGTTACACCCGCACACAGATGCACCCGCACACACAGATACACCCGCACACACAAATACACCCGCAAACACAGATACAACCTCACACTGATGCACCCGCACATACAGATACACGTGCACACACAATTACACCTGCACACAGATACACCCGCACACAGATGCATCCGCACACAGATATACCCGCACACACAGATACACCCGCACACAGATACACCCGCACACACAGATACACCCTCACACAGATACACCCGCACACACAGATACACTCGCACACACAAATACACCTGCGCACACAGATACACCCGCACACAAATACACCCGCACTCACAGATAAAGCCGCACACAGATACACCCGCACAAACAGATGCACCCGCACACACAAATACACCCGCAAACACAGATACACCCGCACACAGATACACCCGCACACACAGATACACCCGCACACACAAATACACCTGCGCACACAGATAAACCCGCACACAGATACACCCGCGCACACAGATACACCCGCACACAAATACACCCGCACTCACAGATAAAGCCGCACACAGATACACCCGCACACACAGATACACCCGCACACACAAATACACCCGCAAACACAAATACACCCGCACACACAGATACACCCGCACACAGATACACCCGCACACACAGATACCCTCGCACACACAAATACACCCGCAAACACAGATACACCCGCACACAGATACACCCGCACACACAGATACACTCGCACACTGATGCGTCCGCACACAGATATTCCCGCACTCACAGATACAGCCGCACACAGATACACCCGCACACACAAATACACCCGCACACACAAATACACCCGCACACAGATACAGCCGCACACAGATACACCCGCACACACAAATACACCCGCACACACAAATACACCCGCACACAGATACAGCCGCACACAGATACACCCGCACACACAAATACACCCGCACACACAAATACACCCGCACACAGATACAGCCGCACACAGATACACCCGCACACACAAATACACCCGCACACACAAATACACCCGCACACAGATACACCCGCACACACAGATACACCCGTTCACTCAGTTACACACGCACACAGACACACCCGCACACAGATACACCCGCACACTCAGTTATACCCGCACACAGACACATCCGCAGACACAGATACACCCGCACACTCAGTTACACCCGCACACAGATGCACCCGCACACACAGATACACCCGCACACACAAATACACCCGCAAACACAGATACAACCTCACACTGATGCACCCGCACATACAAATATACCCGCACACATATACACCCGCACACAGATACACCCGCACACACAGATACACCCACACACAGATACACCTGCACACAAAGATACACCCGCACACACAAATACACCCGCACACACAAATACACCCACACACACAATGACACACGCACACAGATATACCCGCACACAGATACACCCACACACACAGATACAACCGCACACACAGATACAACTGCACACACAGATGCACCCGCACACAGATACACTCGCACACACAGATACACTCACACACACAGATACACCCGCACACAGATACGCCCGCACACAGATACATCTGCGCACACAGATACACCCGCACACAGATACACCCGCACACAGATACACCCGCACACACATGTACACTCGCACACAGATACACCCGCACACGCAGATACACCCGCACACAAATACACCCGCACACACAGATACACGTGCACACAGATACACCCGCACACACAGATACAACCGCACACACAGATACATCCGCACACAGATACACCCGCACACACAGATACACCCGCACACTCAGTTACACCCGCACACAGATACACCCGCACACACAAATACACCCGCAAACACAGATACAACCTCACACTGATACAACCGCACACATATACACCCGCACACAGATACACCCGCAAGCGCAGATACACCCGCACACAAATACACCCGCACACAATGATACACCCGCATACACAGATACACCTGCACACAGATACACCCGCACACACAGATACCCTCGCACACACAAATACACACGCAAACACAGATACACCCGCACACAGATACACCCGCACACACAGATACACTCGCACACAGATACACCCGCACACACAGATACACCCGTTCACTCAGTTACACACGCACACAGACACACCCGCACACAGATACACCCGCACACTCAGTTACACCCGCACACAGACACATCCGCAGACACAGATACACCCGCACACTCAGTTACACCCGCACACAGATGCACCCGCACACACAGATACACCCGCACACACAAATACACCCGCAAACACAGATACACCCGCACACACAGATGCACCCGCACATACAGATATACCCGCACACACAGATACACCCACACACAGATACACCTGCACACAAAGATACACCCGCACACACAAATACACCCGCACACACAAATACACCCGCACACAAAGATACACCCGCACACACAGATATACCCGCACACAGATACACCCACACACTGATACACCCGCACACACAGATACAACTGCACACACAGATGCACCCGCACACAGATACACCCGCACACACAGATTCACCCGCACACACAGATACACCCGCACACACAGATATACCCGCACACAGATACACCCACACACTGATACACCCGCACACACAGATACAACTGCACACACAGATACACCCGCACACAGATACGCCCGCACACAGATACATCTGGGCACACAGATACACCCGCACACAGATACACCCGCACACAGATACACCCGCACACACATGTACACTCGCACACAGATACACCCGCACACGCAGATACACCCGCACACAAATATACCCGCACACACAGATGCACGTGCACACAGATACACCCGCACACACAGATACAACCGCACACACAGATACATCCGCACACAGATAAACCCGCACACAAATACACCCGCACACAAAGATACACCCGCACACAGATACACCCGCACACTGATAAATGCGCACACAGATACACCCGCACACTGATACACCCGCACACACAGATACACCCGCACACACAATTACACCCGCACACAGATACAGCTGAACACAGATGCATCTGCACACAGATACACCCGCGCACACAGATACACCCGCACACAGATACACCCGCACACGCAGATACTCCCGCACACAAATACACCCGCACACAGATAAATGCGCACACAGATACACCCGCACACTGATAAATGCGCACACAGATACACCCGCACACTGATACACCCGCACACACAGATACACCCGCACACACAATTACACCCGCACACAGATACAGCTGAACACAGATGCATCTGCACACAGATACACCCGCGCACACAGATACACCCGCACACAGATACACCCGCACACGCAGATACTCCCGCACACAAATACACCCGCACACACAGATACACACGCAGACAGATACACCCGCACACGCAGATACACCCGCACACAGATACACCCGCACACGCAGATACACCCGCACACAAATACACCCGCACACAAAGATACAACCGCACACGCAGATACACCCGCACACAAATACACACGCACACACAGATACACCCGCACACACAGATACACTCGCACCCACAAATACACCCGCGCACACAGATACACCCGCACACAGATACACCCGCACACACATATACACTCGCAAACACAAATACACCCGCACACACAGATACACCCGCACACACAATTACACACGCACACAGATATACCCGCACACAGATACACCCACACACTGATACACCCGCACACACAATTACACCCGCACACACAGATACACCCGCACACACAATTACACACACACACAGATACACCCGCACACAGATACACGTGCGCACACAGATACACCCGCACACAGATACACCCGCACACACAGATACACCGGCACACAGATACACCCGCAAGCGCAGATACACCCGCACACAAATACACCCGCACACAATGATACACCCGCATACACAGATACACCTGCACACAGATACACCCGCACACACAGATACACCCGCACACAGATACACCCGCACACACAGATATCCTCGCACACACAAATACACCCGCAAACACAGATACACCCGCACACAGATACACCCGCACACACAGATGCACTCGCACACACACATACACCCGCACACACAGATACACCCACACACAGATAAACCCGCACACACAGATTCACTCGCACACACAAATACACCCGCGCACACAGATACACCCGCACACAGATACACCCGCACACAGATACACCCGCACACACAGATACACTCGCACACACAAGTACACCCGCACTCACAGATACACCTGCACACAGATACACCCGCACACAGATACACCCTCACACACAAATACACCCGCACACACAGATACACCCGCACACTCAGTTACACCCGCACACAGATGCACCCGCACACACAGATACACCCGCACACACAAATACACCCGGAAACACAGATACACCCGCACACACAGATGCACCCGCACATACAGATATACCCGCACACATATACACCCGCACACAGATACACCCGCACACACAGATACACCCACACACAGATACACCTGCACACAAAGATACACCCGCACACACAAATACACCCACACACAGATACACCTGCACACAGATACACCCACACACACAGATACACTCGCACACACAAGTACACCCGCACTCGCAGATACACCTGCACACAGATACACCAGCACACAGATACACCCTCACACACAAATACACCCGCACACAGATACACCTGCACACAGATACACCCGCACACAGATACACCCGCACACAGATATACCCGCACAAAGATACACCCGCACACAGATATACCCGCACACAGATACACCCGCACACCAATACACCCGCACACAGATGCAGCCACACACACAGATACACCCGCACACAAATACACCCGCACACAAAGGTACACCCGCACACACAGATATACCTGCACACAAAAACACCCGCTCACACAGATACACCCGTGCACTGATACACCCGCACACACAGATACACGTGCACACACAATTACACCCGCACACAGATACACCCGCACACAAATACACCCGCGCACACAGATACACTCGCACACACAAATACACCCGCAAACACAGATACACCCGCACACAGATACACCCGCACACACAGATACACTCGCACACAAATACACCCGCACACACAGATACACTCGCACACACAAATACACCCGCGCACACAGATACACCCGCACACAGATACACCCGCGCACACAAATACAGCTGCACACAGATACACCCGCACACACAAATACACCTGCACACACAAATACACCCGCACACAGACACACCCGCACACACAGATACACCCGCACACAAATACACTCGCACACACAGATACACTCGCACACACAAATACACCTGCACACAAAGATACACCCGCACACAGATACACCCGCTCACACAGATACACTCGCTGACACAAATACACTCGCACACACAGATACACCCGCACACACAAATACACCCGCACACAGATACACCCGCACACACAGATACACCCGCACACAGATACACCCGCACACAGATACACCCGCACACACACATACACCCGCACACAGATACACCCGCACACACAGATACACCCGCACACTGATGCACCCGCAAACATAGATACACCCGCACACACAATTACACCCGCACACAGATACACCCGCACACAGATGCATCCGCACACAGATATTCGCGCGCACACAGATACACCCACACACAAATACACCGCACACAAAGATACACCCGCACACACAAATACACCCGCACACACATATGCACTCTCGCACACAGATACACCCGCACACACAGAGACACCCACACACAGATGCACCCGCTCACTGATACACCCGCACACAGATACACCCGCACACAGATATACCCGCACACACAGAGACACCCGCACACAGATACACCCGCACACAGATAGACCTGCGCACACATATACACCCGCACACAGATACACCCGCACACACAGATACACCCGCACACAGATACACCCGCACACAGATACACCCGCACACAGATGCATCTGCACACAGATATACCCGCACACACAGATACACTCCCACCCACAAATACACCCGCACACACAAATACACCCGCACACACAGATACACCCGCACACAGATACACCCGCACACAGATACACCCGCACACAGATGCATCTGCACACAGATACACACGCACACACAGATACACTCCCACCCACAAATACACCCGCACACACAAATACACCCGCACACACAGATACACCCACACACAGATACACCCGCACACAGATACACCCGCACACAGATGCATCTGCACACAGATATACCCGCACACACAGATACACCCGCACACAGATACACCCGCACACACAGATACACCCACACACAGATACACCCGCACACAGATACACCCGCACACAGATGCATCTGCACACAGATATACCCGCACACACAGATACACCCGCACACAGATACACCCGCACACACAGATACACCCTCACACAGATACACCCGCACACACAGATACACTCGCACACACAAATACACCCGCACACACAGATACACCCACACACACAGATACACCCCACACACAGATACACTCGCACGCACAAATACACCCGCACACACAATTACACCCGCACACAGATACACCCGCACACAGATGCATCCGCACACACAGATACACCTGCACACAGATACACCCGCACACACAGATACACCCGCACACACATATACACAGCACACACAGATACACAGCACACACAGATACACCTGCACACAGATACACCCGCACACACAGATACACCCGCACACACAGATACACCCGCACACAGATGCATCCGCACACACAGATACACCTGCACACAGATACACCCGCACACACAGATACACCCGCACACACATATACACAGCACACACAGATACACCCGCACACAGATACACCCACACACACAGATACACCCACACACACAGATACACTCGCACGCACAAATACACCCGCACACACAATTACACCCGCACACAGATACACCCGCACACAGATGCATCCGCACACACAGATACACCTGCACACAGATACACCCGCACACACAGATACACCTGCACACAGATACACCCGCACACAGATACACCCGCGCACACTGATGCACCCGCACACAGATACACCCGCACACACAGATACATCTGCACACAGATACACCCACACACAGATACACCCGCACACACAGATACACCCGCACACACAGATACACACGCACACACAGATACACCCGCACACACAGATACACCCGCACACACAGATACACCCGCACACACAAATACACCCGCGCACACAGATACACTCACACACTGATGCACCCGCACACACAGATACACCCGCACACAGATACACCCGCACACAGATACACCCGCACACACAGATACACCTGCACACAGATACACCCACACACACAGATATACCCTCACACAGATACACCCGCACACACAGATGCACCCGCACACAGATACACCTGCACACACAAATAAACCCGCACACAGATAAACCCGCACACAAATACACCCGCACACAAAGATACACCCGCACACACAGATACACCTGCACACAGATACACCCGCACACACAAATACACCCGCACACAAATACACCCGCACACAGATACACCCGCACACACAGATACACCCGCACACACAGATACACCCTCACACAGATACACCCGCACACACAGATGCACCCGCACACAAATACACCCGCACACACAGATACACCCGCACACACAGATACACCTGCACACACATATACACAGCACACACAGATACACCTGCACACAGATACACCCGCACACACAGATACACCCGCACACAGATGCATCCGCACACACAGATACACCCGCACACACAAATTCACCCGCACACAGATACACCCGCACATACAGATACACCTGCACACAAATACACCCGCACACAGATACACCCGCACACTGATACACCCGCACACACAGATACACCCTCACACAGATACACCCGCACACACAGATGCACCCGCACACAAATACACCCGCACACACAGATACACCTGCACACAGATACACCCGCACACACAGATACACCCGCACACACATATACACAGCACACACAGATACACCTGCACACAGATACACCCGCACACACAGATACACCCGCACACACAGATACACCCGCACACAGATGCATCCGCACACACAGATACACCCGCACACACAAATTCACCCGCACACAGATACACCCGCACATACAGATACACCTGCACACAAATACACCCGCACACACAGATACACCCGCACACTGATACACCCGCACACACAGATACACGTGCACACACAATTACACCCACACACTGATACACCCGCACACACAGATACACCCGCACACTGATACACCCGCACACACAGATACACGTGCACACACAATTACACCCGCACACAAATACACCCGCACACACAGATAAACCCGCACACACAAATGCACCCGCACACAGATACACCCACACACACAGATACACCCGCACACAGATACACCCGCACACAGATACACCCGCACACACAGATGCACTCGCACACAGACACACCCGCACACACAGATACACCCGCACACAGATACACCCGCACACACAGATACACCCGCACATACAGATAGAAATGCACACAGGTATAAACACGCAGAAACACACACACACAGATACACACGCACAAAGATACAAAAGCACACAGATACACAAGCACACAGATACACTTGTGCACCAATGCACACGAACACAGATATATAAGTACGCACAGCTGCACGTGCACACAGACATACGTGCACACAGATACACCTGCACACATATACACATGCACACAGATAAATTTGCACATGGATAGGCATGCATGCAGATACACACACAAACACAAATGTATGTGCGCACTGATGCACATGCACACAGACAAACATGCAAATACAGGTACACAAGCACATGTATACACATGCACACAGATACACATGCACAGTGATACACATGCACACAGTTCCAAAAGCACACACAGATGCATGTGCACACAGATACACAAGCACACAGATACACATGAACACAGACACACACACACACAGATACAAAAGTACATACAGATACTCGCATACACAGATACACATGCAACTACAGATAGACACGTACACAGGTACAGACACACACAAATACACATGCACACATATGCAAAAGCACACACAGATGCACATGCACATAGGTACACGCAAACACATACACACACAGATACAATAGCACACACAGATGCACATGCACACAGATATATATTCACACAGATACACATGAACACAGATACACACATAAACAGATATAGGCGCACACACCGACATACGTGCACACAGATGCGCATATACACAGATACATGTTTACACAGATATACATGCAATCACGGATAGACACACACAGATACACAAACAGATACACATGCACTTAGACACACACATACAAACGCACATGTACACAGATACATATGCACACAGATACACATGCACAGAGATACTTATGCACGCACAGATATACATGCACATGCATGCACATGCACACAGATACAGATGCACATGGATACACATGCATGCAGATACGCACACAAACACAAATACATATGCACACTGAACCACATGCACACAGACAAACTCGCAAATACAGATACACAAGCACAAGTCTTCAGCACTACAGCTGGGATGTTGTCGGGCCCATAGCCTTTGCTGTATCCAGTGCACTCAGCCGTTTCTTGATATCACGTGGAGTGAATTGAATTGGCCGAAGACTGGCTTCTGTGATGGTGGGGATATCGGGAGGAGGCCGAGATGGATCATCCACTCGGCACTTCTGGCTGAAGATGGTTGCAAATGCTTCAGCCTTGTCTTTTGCACTCACGTGCTGGACTCCGCCATCATTGAGGATGGGGATGTTTACGGAGCCTCCTCCTCCTGTTGTTTAATTGTCCACCACCATTCACGACTGGATGTGGCAGGACTGCAGAGCTTTGATCTGATCCGTTGGTTGTGGAATCGCTTAGCTCTGTCTATAGCATGTTGCTTCCGCTGTTTAGCATGCATGTAGTCCTGTGTTGTAGCTTCACCAGGTTGGCACCTCATTTTTAGGTACGCCTGGTGCTACTCCTGGCATGCTCTTCTACACTCCTCATTGAACCAGGGTTGATCCCCTGGCTTGTTGGTAATGGTAGAGTGAGGAATATGCCGGGCCAGGAGGTTACAGATTGTGCTGGAATACAATTCTGCTGCTGCTGATGGCCCACAGCGCCTCATGGATGCCCAGTTTTGAGCTGCTAGATCTGTTCTGAATCTATCCCATTTAGCCCGGTGGTAGTGCCACACAACACATTGGATGGTGTCTTCAGTGCGAAGACGGGACTTCGTCTCCACGAGGAATGTGCAGTGGTCACTCCTACCAATACTGTCATGGACAGATGCATCTGCGACAGGTAGATTGGTGAGGACGAGGTCAAGTAAGTTTTTCCCTCGTGTTGGTTCGCTCACCGCCTGCTGCAGGCCCAGTCTGGCAGCTATGTCCTTCAGGACTCGGTCAGCTCGGTCAGTAGTGGTGCTACCGAGCCACTCTTGGTGATGGACATTGAAGTCCCCCACCCAGAGTACATTCTGTGCCCTTGCTACCCTCAGTGCTTCCTCCAAGTGGTGCTCAACATGGAGGAGGACTGATTCATCAGCTGAGGGAGGGCGGTTTGCTTCACGTGATATCAAGAAACGGCTGAGTGCACTGGATACAGCAAAGGCTTTGGCCCCGACAACATCCCGGCTGTAGTACTGAAGACTTGTGCTCCAGAACTAGCTGCGCCTCTAGCCAAACTGTTCCAGTACAGCTACAACACTGGCATCTACCCGACAATGTGGAAAATTGCCCAGGTATGTCCTGTCCACAAAAAGCAGGACAAATCCAATCCGGCCAATTACCACCCCATCAGTCTACTCTCAATCATCAGCAAAGTGATGGAAGGTGTCGTCGACAGTGCTATCAAGCGGCACTTACTCACCAACAACCTGCTCACTGATGCTCAGTTTCAGTTCCGCCAGGACCACTCGGCTCCAGACCTCATTACAGCCTTGGTCCAAACATGGACAAAAGAGCTGAATTCTAGAGGTGAGGTGAGAGTGACTGCCCTTGACATCATGGCAGCATTTGGCTGTGTGTGGCACCAAGGAGCCCCAGTAAAATTGAAGTCAATGGGAATCAGGGGGAAAACTCTCCAGTGGCTGGAGTCATACCTAGCACAAAGGAAGATGGTAGTGGTTGTTGGAGGCCAATCATCTCAGCCCCAGGACATTGCTGCAGGAGTTCCTCAGGGCAGTGTCCTAGGCCCAACCAGCTTCAGCTGCTTCATCAATGACCTTCCCTCCATCATAAGGTCAGAAATGGGGATATTCGCTGATGATTGCACAGTGTTCAGTTCAATTCGCAACCCCTCAGATAATGAAGCAGTCCGAGCCCGCATGCAGCAATACCTGGACAACATCCAGGCTTGGGCTGATAGGTGGCAAGTAACATTCGCGCCAGATAAGTACCAGGCAATGACCATCTCCAACAAGAGAGAATCTAACCACCTCCCCTTGACATTCAATGGCATTACCATCGCCGAATCCCCCACCATCAACATCCTGGGGGTCACCATTGACCAGAAACTTAACTGGACCAGCCACATAAATACTGTGGCTACATGAGCAGGTCAGAGGCTGGGTATTCTGCAGCGAGTGACTCACCTCTTGACTCCCAAAGCCTTTCCACCATCTACAAGGCACAAGTCAGGAGTGTGATGGAATACTCTCCACTTGCCTGGATGAGTGCAGCTCCAACAACACTCAAGAAGCTCGACACCATCCAGGACAAAGCAGCCCGCTTGATTGGCACCCCATCCACCACACTAAACATTCACTCCCTTCACCACCGGCGCACAGTGGCTGCAGTGTGTACCATCCACAGGATGCACTGCAGTAACTCGCCAAGGCTTCTTCGACAGCACCTCCCAAACCCGTGACCTCTACCACCTAGAAGGACAAGGGCAGCAGGTACATGGGAACAACACCACCTGCACGTTCCCCTCCAAGTCACACACCATCCTGACTTGGAAATATATCGCCGTTCCTTCATCGTCGCTGGGTCAAAATCCTGGAATTCCCTTCCTAACAGCACTGTGGGAGAACCGTCACCACACGGACTGCAGCGGTTCAAGAAGGCGGCTCACCACCACCTTCTCAAGGGCAATTAGGGATGGGCAATAAATGCCAGCCTCGCCAGCGACGCCCACATCCCATGAACGAATAAAAAAAAAATACATATTCACGTGCAAACAGATAATAAAGCACACTTAGTTGCAGGGGCACACATACATGTGTATACAGTTACATGTGCACACAGATACGTACACATAGATAGACACACACAGAGATACACACAGGTACATGGATTGATGCACACACAGATACACATGCAACTACAGATGGACACGCACATGGATACACGTGCACACAGATACAAAAGCATACACCAATGCACATGCAGAGATACAATAGCACACACAGATGCACATGCACACAGATACATGTTCACATGGATACACAGGTACACAAGCACACAGATTCACATGCACTCAGATACACACACGGATACACGCGCACACAGATACAAAAGCAAACACAGATACACATGCACACAGATACACATGCACACAGATACAGGTGCACACACCGACACACATGCGCACAGATGCACATGCACGCAGATGCACGTATGCACAGATACACATGCAACCACGGATAGACATGCACAAAAATGCACACACACAGATATACATGCACATGGAAACATAGAATCATAGAAAGATTACAGCACGGAAGGAGGCCATTTGGCCCATCAAGTCCATACCGGCGCTCTGCAAGAGCAATCCAGCTAGTCCCACTCCCCCGTCCTATCCCCGTACCCATGCAAATTTTTTCCCTTCAAGTTCTTATCCAGTTCCCTTTTGAAGGCCATGATTGAATCTGCCTCCACCACCCCCTCGGGCAGTGTATTCCAGATCCTAACCACTCGCTGTGTAAAAAAGTTTTTCCTCATGTCACCTTTGGTTCTTTTGCCAATCACCTTAAATCTGTGTCCTCTGGTTCTTGACCCTTCCACCAATGGGAACAGTTTCTCTCTATCTATTCTGTCCAGACCCTTCATGATTTTGAACACCTCGATCAAATCTCCTCTCAACCTTCTCTGTTCCAAGGAGAACAATCCCAGCTTCTCCAGTCTATCCACGTAACCAAAGTCCCTCATCCCTGGAATCATTCTAGTAAATCTCTTCTGCACCCTCTCTAAGGCCTTCACATCTTTCCTAAAGTGCGGTGCCCAGAACTGGACACAATACTCCAGTCATGACCAAACCAGTGTTTTATAAAGTTTCATCATGACTTCCTTGCTTTTGTACTCTCTGCCTCTATTGATAAAGTCCAGGATCCCATATGCTTTTTTAACCGCTTTCTCAACCTGCTCTGCCACCTTCAACGATTTGTGTACATGAACCCCCAGATCTCTCTGTTCCTGAACCCCTTTTAGAATTGTACCCTTTAGTTTATATTAACTCTCCTCATTTCTCCTACCGAAATGTATCACTTTGCACTTCTGTGTGTTAAATTTCATCTGCCACGTGTCCGCCCATTCCACCAGCCTGTCTATATCCTCTTGAAGTCTATCACTATCCTCCTCACTGTTTACTATACTTCCAAGTTTTGTGTCATCTGTAAATTTTGAAATTGTGCCCTGTACACCCAAGTCCAAGTCATTAATATATATCAAGAAAAGCAGTGGTCCCAGTACTGACCCCTAGGGAACACCACTGTACACCTCCCTCCAGTCCGAAAAACAACCGTTCACCACTACTCTCTGTTTCCTGTCACTTAGACAATTCTGTATCCATGCTGCCACTGCCTTTTTTATTCCATGGGCTTCAACTTTGATGACAAGCCTATTATGTGGCACTTTATCAAACGCCTTTTGAAAGTCCATATACACAACATCAACCACACTGCCCTCATCGACCCTCTCTGTTACCTCATCAAAAAACTCAATCAAGTTAGTTAAACACGATTTGCCTTTAACAAATCCGTGCTGGCTTTCATTGAAATCATAGTATCATTGAAAATTGATGGCACAGAAGGAGCCCATTCGGCCCATCATGTCCATGCCAGCCGAAAATGAGCTACCCAGCCTAATCCCACTTTCCAGCACTTGGTCTGTCGCCTCCTCCTTTCTCTCCTTCCCTGTCTTTCCTGAACACCTTGTAGCCAGGAATATTTAGTACCCAATCCTGCCCTTTTTTGAGCCAGGTCTCCGTTATCGCCACGACATCATATTCCCATGTAGCTAACTGCACCTGCAGCTCACCGACCTTATTTACCACACTTTGTGCGTTTACACACATGCACTGTAAACTTACCTTAAACATTCTTGTATTCTCTCTTAGTCTGATCCCACCTAATACTGTACTATTTCTTACTCTAGTGCTATACTAATCTGGAGGTTACTTCCTTTGAGGTCCTACTTATTAATCTCTTTCCTAACTCCTCAAAATCTGCCTGCAGGACCTCATCCCTCTTCCTATCGATGTCGTCATTCCCGATATGGGCCACAATCTCTGGCTGTTCACCCTCCCCCTCCAGAATGTTCTGCAGCCTCTCAGTGACCAGGGAGGTAACATACCATCCTGGAATCAGGCCTGCGGCCGCAGAAACACCTTAACTATGGAATCTCTTACCAGTATCGCTCTCCTGACCTTTCTCCTCCCCCCTGTACACCTGTGGTGCCATGGACTTGGCTCTGGCTGTACTCCCCAGGGGAACCCTCTCCCCCACCAGTATACTGGTTAGAGAGCAAGATGCCCTCAGGGGACTCCTGCACTACCTGCCTGGTCCTCCTTGTCTGTCTGGTGGTCACCCAGTCCCTCACTGCCTGCACACTCTTAATCTGTGGCGTACATATGCACACAGATATATACACACAGATACAGATGCATAAGGATACACATGCACACAGATACACACGCACACAGATACACATGCACATAGATACACATGCACACATATATTCACACAAACGCAGACACAGAGATACACACACAGATACTAAAGCACACACAGATGCACGTGCACACAGATACATGTATATACAGGTACACACAGAAACACATGGGCACACATGCACACAGATACACACGCAAACACAGATACACATCCACACAGATACACATCCACACAAATACACATGCACACAGATACACACGCACACAGATACACATGCACACAGATGCACATGCACACAGATACACACGCACACAGATACACAGGCACACAGATACACAGGCACACAGATACACAGGCACACAGATACACAGGCACACAGATACTGAAATTGATAGCCAAGTTCCGCACCCATGAGGACGACCTCAACCGGGATCTTGGGTTCATGTCACGCTACACGTAACCCCACCAGCGAAAAAAAAGTTATCTGTTTTTAATATTCTCTCTCTCTCTTTCTCTTTCTCTCTGCCTTTTGGGTCTCTTTCTCTTTGTCTGTGTAATTTGACACAATGTGTATTCAGTATACTGGGACCTACTGTTTTCCGTGGCTAACCTGTCTGAACACCAATGACACCTTTTGATTGGTGTGATGGTGTCCCAGCCTAATATAAGATATGCGATTTGAGAACCTCTTATTCATTCACTCACCTGACGAAGGGGATAATCTCCGAAAGCTTGTGATTTTAAAATAAAATTGTTGGACTATAACCTGGTGTTGTAAGATTCCTTACACAGATACATAGGCACACAGATACACACGCACACAGAGATACATGCATATGGATACACATGCACACCGATACAGATACATACGTACACAGATACACACACACAAATGCACATGCACACATACACACGCACATAGATACACATAGACACACAGATACACAAGCACACAGATAATCGCGCACACAGATACACATGCAACTACAGATAGATGTACACAGATACAGACACACACAGATACACATGCACACAGATACACATGCACACAGATGCACATGCACACACATTTATATCTACATGTACACACAGATAACCACGTAAACATAGATACACATATACACAGTTACACACTGGCACAAAGATACACACGCACACAAATACACATTTACACAGATACATGTGCACACAGATACACATGCACACAGATGCACATGCACACACATATACATGGACATATCTACACGTACACACAGATAACCACACAAACATAGATACACATATACACATACACACTGGCACAAAGATACACACGCACACAGATACATATTTACACAGATACATGTGCACACAGATACACATGCACACAGATGCACATGCACACACAGATATACATGGACATATCTACATGTACATACAGATAACCACACAAACATAGATACACATATACACAGATACACATTGGCACAAAGATACATACGCACACAGATACACATTTACACAGATACATGTGCACACAGATACACATGCACACAGATGCACAAGAGCACAAATACACACGCACACAGATGCACACATGCACACAGATACACATGCACACAGATACAGGCACACACAGAGATAACCACACGAACACAGATACACACAGGCATACAGATACACATGAACATAGATACATGTTTGCACAGATACACGTTTGCACTTATACATGTGCACACAGATTATACATGCACATGGATACGCATGCACGCAGACACACACAAACACAGATACATATGTTACAGATACAGACACACTAATACACATGCATACAGATAAACAAGCAAACAGATACACATGCACACAAATACGCTCGCACACAGATACACCCATGCACGCAGATACACGTGCACAGAGACAAAAGCACACATAAATGCATGTTCACACAGATACACATGTACACAGATCCATGTGCACACAGGTACACATAGGCACACAGATTTTTTTTGCACATGGATACATACACACAGATACACATGCACATAGATACACATGCACACAGATAAACACGCAAATACATACACACAGATACACACGCATACATAGATGTACCTGCACACAGATAAACATGCAAAATAAGATACACAAACACACAGATACACCCATGTTCACAGATACATTCAAACAGATACAAAAGGACACACAGATGCACGTCCACATAGATGCACATGTGCACAGATACATGTGCACACAGATACACACGCACTCATATACACATGCAACCACAGATAGACATGCACACAGATACACAAACAGATACATTTGCACACAGATACACATGCACATGGATACACATGCACACAGATACACACAGAAGCACAGATACACAAGCACATGAATATACGCACACCGATACAAAAGCACACACACATTCATGTGAACACAGATACATGTGCACAGAGATACACAGGTACACAGATCCATCCTCACACACAGATACACACACACATGGTTACACATGCACACAGATATATATGCACATGGATACACATGCATGCAGGAACACACAGACAAAGATACATATGTACACAGATGTACACACACACGTACTCATGCGCACAGATACACATGCACAAAGATATAGGTGCACACTCAGACACACGTGCACACAGATAAACATGTGCACAGATAAGTGCACACAGATACACATACACACAGATAGCCATGCAAACACAGATACCCGTATACAAATACCCAGGCACACATATACACACGCATACAGATAGACAAGCACACAGGTGCATGTGTATCTGTGTGCATGTGTATCTGCTTCCATATGTAGGTATGATTGTGTATCCATGTGCACGTGTATCTGTGTGCATGTGTATCTTTGTGCATGTATATCTGTGGTTGCATGTGTATCTGTGTGAACGTGCATCTGCGTGTGCTTTTATATCTGTGTGTATCTGTGTGCATGACTGTATCTGTGTGTATATTTGTGTGCACTTATCTGGGTGCATATGTATCTGTGCTTCTGTGTGTATCTGTGTGCATGTGTATCTGTGTGCATGTGTATATGTGTGCATGTGTATCTGTGTGCATGTGTATCTGTGTGCATGTGTATATGTGTGCATGTGTATCTGTGTGCATGTGTATCTGTGTGCATGTGTATCTGTGTGCATGTGTATATGTGTGCATGTGTATCTGTGTGCATGTGTATATGTGTGCATATGTATCTGTGTGCATGTGTATCTGTGTGCATGTGTATATGTGTGCATGTGTATCTGTGTGCATGTGTATCTGTGTGCATGTGTATATGTGTGCCTGTGTATCTGTGTGCCTGTGTATTTGTATGCATGTGTATATGTGTGCATGTATATCTGTGTGCTTGTGTATCCGTGTGCATGTGTATCTGTGTGCATGTGTATCTGTGTGCGTGTGTATACGTGTGCATATGTATCTGTGTGCATGTGTATGTGTGCATGTGTATCTGTGTGCATGTGTATATGTGTGCATGTGTATCTGTGTGCATGTGTATCTGTGTGCATGTGTATATGTGTGCCTGTGTATCTGTGTGCATGTGTATCTGTGTGCATGTGTATATGTGTGCCTGTGTATCTGTGTGCAGGTGTATCTGTGTTTGCATGATTATCTGTGTGTACATGTACCTGTGTGCACTTATCTGTGCATGTGTTTATCTGTGTGCACATGTTTCTATGTGTGCACCTGTATCTGCGTGCATGTGTATCTGTGCTTCCGTGTATAGGTGTACATGTATACCCATGTGTGTGTGTATCTGTGTGCTTGTGTATCCAATGTGCATTGGCATCTGTGGTTGCACATGTATTTGAGTGCATGTGTATCTGTGTGCATGTCTATCTGTGTGATCATGCATCTGTGTGTAATTTTGTATCTGTGTGTATCTTTGTTTGTGTGTATCTGTTTGTGTGTTTCTCTGTGTGCATGTGTATTTGTGTGTGTGTATCTGTGTACATTTGTATCTGTGTTTGTATGTCTGCATGCATGTATATCCAGGTGAATGTACATCTGTTTGCATGTGGAACCAGGTGCATGTGTATCTGTGTGCATGGGTATATCTGTGTGCCTGTGTATCTCTGTTTGCTTTTGTATCTGTGAGCTTGTGTATCTGTGTGTGTGTGTATTTCTGTACCTGTGTGCACTTAGCTGTGTACATGTGCATCTGTGTGCACGTGTGTCTGTGTGTGTGCCTGTATCTGTGTGCATGTGTATCTGTGTGCATTTGAATCTGTGTTTCTGTGTGTATCTGTATGCACGTGCATCTGTGTGTGCTTTTGTATCTGTGTGCTTGTGTATCTGTGTGCGTGTGTATTTCTGTACCTGTGTGCACTTAGCTGTGTACATGTGCATCTGTGTGCACATGTGTCTGTGTGTGTGCCTGTATCTGTATGCACGTGCATCTGTGTGTGCTTTTGTATCTGTGTGCGTATGTACCTGTGTGTATCTGCGCGCATGTGTATCTGTGTTTGCGTGGTTATCTGTGTGTACGTGTTTTTGTGTGCACTTATCTGTGCATGTGTGTGCGCCTGTATTTGTGTGCGTGTGTGTCTGTGTGTGCGCCTGTATTTGTGTGCGTGTGTGTCTGTGTGCGTGAATGTATCTGTGTGCATATGTATTGTGCTTCCTTGTGTATCTGTGTGCATGTGTATCCATGTGCATGTGTATTTGTGTGCATGTGTATCCTTGTGCGTGTGCGTCTGTGTGTAGGTATATCTGTGTGTAAGTGTAACTGTGTGCATGTTTATCTGCGTGTGTATCTGTGTGCATGTGTATCCATTTGCATGTGGATCTGTGTGCGAATGTATCTGTGTGTGACTGTGTACATGCGTGAATGTGTATACAAATGCATGTATATCTGTGTGCAACTGTAACTATGTGCATGTATATCTGTGTGTATATATGGATCTGTGTGCCTGTATATCTGTGTGTATCTGTGTGCATGTGTGTCCGTGTGCCTGTGTATCTGTGTCTGTCAGATACACATGCAGACACAGATACATATGTACACAGATGCATGTGTGCACAGATACACACAGATACAAAAGCACACACAGATGCACATGCATACAGATACACATGCACATAGATGCACATACACACAGATACACACACAGACACATACATATGCATGCAAATGCACACGGGCACACATACACACACACCGATACATGTGTATACAGATACATATGCACACAAATAAACACACACAGATACACATTCACAGATACATGTGTACACAGATACACATGCACACACTGATACACAGGCATACTTGCACACAGATACACATGGACCAGATACACGTGTACACAGATACACACATGCTCACACAGATACACATGCAGACGTGCACACACAGATACACATGCACCCAGATACACACAGACGGATACACACGCAGACAGATACAAAAGCAGTGTGACATGGCAATGCGTTTCCATGGAGGAGTTTAACTAGTTACATTTTTCGAATAATGTCGAGGGTTTAAAAGCCCTCGAGCATCCTGTATTGTTACAATGAGCCCATTAACCACTTGGGGGCACTGTTGACCCAAATCACTGCAGCACTCCTGCTGTCTGTGGAGTTTGATCTTTGTCCCTGAAATCTCAACCTAAACTCCGAGTACTGTGTCAGCACAGGTACAACCCGGGGTGGAGTGCTGATCGGTGCTGTTTAACAGGTCCACATCTGTGTCAGCTCTGCCCCAACTGGTTAAACAGCTCATTGTAACAATGCAGGTCCCTCAGTGTTCCCAAACCCTTCCCCTGAGGTAGGAATACGTCTCTGTGAAACACCTTGGGACATTTTTCTACATTAAGGGGTTTTTTTAAATGCAAGTTGTCGTTGGTTTACAATTTATCTACATCCATGTGTGAGAGTGTGTGTGTGAGTGTGAGTGAGTGTGTGAGTGTGAGTGTGTTTGTGAGTGTGAGTATGTGTGAGAGTGTGACTGAGTGTGTGAGCGACGTGTGTGAGTGTGAGAGTGTGTGTGAGTGTGAGTATTGTGAGTGAGTGTGTGTGTGAGTGTTTGTGAGTGTGAGTATGTGTGAGTATGTGTGTGAGTGAGTGTGTGAGCGATGTGTGTGAGTGTGAGAGTGTGTGAGTATGAGTATTGTGAGTGATGTGTGTGAGTGAGTGTGTGTATGTTTGAGACTGTGTGAGTGAGTGTGTGAGTGAGTGTGTGAGCAATGTGTGTGAGTGTGAGAGTGTGTGTGAGTGTGAGTATTGTGAGTGATGTGTGTGAGTGAGTGTGTGTGTATGAGTGTGAATGTGTGTGAGTGTGAGTATTGTGAGTGTGTGTGAGTGAGTGTGAGTGATCCAGGCTCAGGAAGACAATGGTCTTGGCAGTGAGTGCCACCTTGCCCTTTAAGGAAAGCTTGCTGAATCTGGGCTCCATACCGTATGGTAAGGACAGACCGTCTCAATGCCCCCATGGTTGTGCCAGCCATGTGGTGCTGGGCCTTTCTGCCCAATTTAGTCCCCGTTGGGGGAAATGGGCGGCAGATCTTCCCCTTTAACTCGCCGTCTTCTCCAAAGGAGTGCTGACAGGGCACACTTAGCTGAAGGAGCTGGTGCATGCAGAACGTGACAATCATCTACTCTGAACAAAGATCTATCTTTTATGGGGTTCAGAGTTCAACAAGAGCAACTGAAATGTGGCGGCTGTGGGCCTCTGCTGTCTGATGTCCTTTTACAGAGGTGAGAACGGGGCATGGGTGGAATGGACGGAGTCAGACACAGTGCTGCCCAATGCGGGAGAATCTTTCTCAGAGCGTAAAGGCCCCAGCGGGTGCAATCCTGGGCCACATGGACAAGAGTGGCCCAGGGCCCCAATCCCCAGCCTGCGCTGAGTTAGCAGGGCTGAGCAGGGCTGGGCTGGGCTGGACAGGGCTGGGCAGGGCAGGGCTGAGCAGGGCTGGGCTGGACAGGGCTGAGCAGGGCTGGGCTGGGCTGAGCAGGGCTGGGCTGGGCTGAGCAGGGCTGGGCTGGACAGGGCTGGGCTGGGCTGAGCAGGGCTGGGCTGGACAGAGCTGGACAGGGCTGGGCTGGGCTGAGCAGGGCTGGGTTGGACAGGGCTGGGTAGGGCTGGGCTGAGCAGGGCTGGGCTGGACAGGGCTGGGCTGGGCTGAGCAGGGCTGGGCTGGACAGGGCTGGACAGGGCTGGGCTGGGCTGAGCAGGGCTGGGTTGGACAGGGCTGGGCAGGGCTGGGCTGAGCAGTGCTGGGCTGGACAGGGCTGGGCAGGGCTGGGCTGAGCAGGGCTGGGTTGGACAGGGCTGGGCAGGGCTGGGCTGAGCAGGGCTGGGCTGGACAGGGCTGGGCTGGGCTGGGCTGAGCAGGGCTGGGCTGGACAGGGCTGGGCTGGGCTGGGCTGAGCAGGGCTGGGCTGGACAGGGCTGGGCTGGGCTGAGCAGGGCTGGGCTGGACAGGGCTGGGCAGGGCTGGGCTGAGCAGGGCTGGGCTGGACAGGGCTGGGCTGGGCTGAGCAGGGCTGGGCTGGACAGGGCTGGGCTGGGCTGAGCAGGGCTGGGCTGGACAGGGCTGGGCTGGGCTGAGCAGGGCTGGGCTGGACAGGGCTGGGCAGGGCTGGGCTGAGCAGGGCTGGGCTGGACAGGGCTGGGCAGGGCTGGGCTGAGCAGGGCTGGGCTGGACAGGGCTGGGCAGGGCTGAGCTGAGCAGCAATCGGCCCTGGTGTCCCTGGGCTGGGGGAGGGGGAGAGATTGACCGGGACCCCCCACAACACTTAGGACATTGCTGCAGGAGTTCCCCAGGGCAGTGTCCTAGGCCCAACCATCTTCAGCTGCTTCATCAATGACCTTCTCTCATCATAAGGTCAGAAATGGGGATGTTCGCTGATGATTGCACAATGTTCAGTTCCATTCGCAACCCCTCAGATAATGAAACAGTCCGAGCCCGCATGCAGCAAGACCTGGACAACATCCAGGCTTGGGCTCATAAGTGGCAAGTAACATTCGCACCAGACAAGGGCCAGGCAATGACCATCTCCAACAAGAGAGAGTCTAACCACCTCCCCTTGACATTCAATGGCCGAATCCCCCACCATCAACATCCTGGGGGTCACCATTGACCAGAAACTTAACTGGACTAGCCATATAAATACTGTGGTTACAAGAGCAGGTCAGAGGCTGGGTATTCTGCGGCGAGTGACTCACCTCCTGACTCCCCAAAGCCTTTCCACCATCTACAAGGCACAAGTCAGGAGTGTGATGGAATACTCTCCACTTGCCTGGATGAGTGCAGCTCCAACAACACTCAAGAAGCTCGACACCATCCAGGACAAAGCAGCCCGCTTGATTGGCACCCCATCCACCACCCTAAAATTCACTCCCTTCACCACCGGCGCACTGTGGCTGCAGTGTGTACCATCCACAGGATGCACTGCAGCAACTCGCCAAGGCTTCTTCGACAGCACCTCCCAAACCCGCGACCTCTACCACCTAGAAGGACAAGGGCAGCAGGCACATGGGAACAACACCACCTGCACGTTCCCCTCCAAGTCACACACCATCCCGACTTGGAAATATATCGCTGTTCCTTCATCGTCGCTGGGTCAAAATCCTGGAACTCCCTTCCTAACAGCACTGTGGGAGAACCTTCACCACACGGACTGCAGCGGTTCAAGAAGGCGGCTCACCACCACCTTCTCAAGGGCAATTAGGGATGGGCAATAAATGCCGGCCTCGCCAGCGACGCCCACATCCCATGAACGAATTTTTAAAAACGGTCTAGGTTTTCAGAGGTTTTTTGCTCCTTTTGGTTTGTGTGTGGGGGTGCTGGGGGTAACCTCAGCTTCCAGGTGCAGGAAAGGGGGAAAGGGGGAAGCACTTTTTGTACTTCCCCCACTTCCTTCGCTCCACCATTGGCGGCCGTGCCTTCAGCTGCCTGGGCCCTAAGCTCCGGAATTCCCTCCCTAAACCTCTCCACCTCTCTCTCCTCCTTTAAGATGCTCCTTAAAACCTACCTCTTTGACCAAGATTTTGCTCACCTGTCCTAATATCTTCCCATGTGGCTCAGTGTCAAATTCTGTCTGATAATTCTCCTGGGACGTTTTACTACATTAAAGGCGCTGTATAAATGCAAGATATTTATCTTGTTATTAGTGGAATAAAATTTCTGCAGCACTTTGAACTTTGCCCAGAGAATTCCTCTCTGATTGTGGAGAATAAAATCGGAACTCAGCAGAAGCGGGGCATTGATGTTCAGTGAAGTGTTACAGAAAGTTGTTGGGTCAACTATTCCCGTGCTCTTTGGGCAGTATTAAAGGGGCAACTGAGACTCTTACCTGAATGTCTTTTAGATCAGCACCAGGCTCCCTGTCTGCACGGGTGTGTCTGGAACATCGTCTGGGTCAGCGTCTGGGTCAGCGTCTGGGTCAGTTTCTGGGTCAGTGTCTGGGTCAGTGTCTGGGTCACCTGTCCTAATATCTCCTTATGTGGCTCGGTGTCAAATTTTGTTTGATAATCGCTCCTGTAAAGCGCCTTGGGACGTTTTAGCAAAGGCGCTATATAAATGCAAGTTCTTTCTTCTTATAACTTGGGCCGTATTAATGCCGTTGCGCTCGAGTTCCAGGGATCTTAACCCCCCTCCCCCCGCTTCCGTCAGTGACAGTGAATTCCACAGCCTCACATCCTTCTATCCATGTCCCCTCACTCTCGTTCCCTCAATCACTGGATAGAGTCTGTTTCTATCCACTCTATCCCCTCTCGTCATAATTTTAAACACTTCTATTACATCAACAACACCTTCCATTTATACAGCACCTTCATCGTAGAAAAACGTCCCAAAGTGTTTCACAGCAGTGTAATCTGACAAAAATGGTAGCTGAGCCACGTAAGGAGATATTAGGACAGGTGACCAAAAGCTTGGTCAAAGAGGTAGGTTTTAAGGAGCGTCTTAAAGGAGGAGAGAGAGGCGGAGAGGTTTAGGGAGGGAATTCCAGAGGATTTAGGGCCCGGCCCAGGCACGGCCGCCGAGTTTAGAAGAATGAGAAGAGATCTTATTGAAACATACAAGATTCTGAGGGGCCTCGATAGGGTAGATGCTGAGAGGATGTTACCCCTCATGGGGGAATCTAAAACTAAGGGGCATAGTCTCAGAATAAGGGGTCGTCCGTTTAATACGGAAATGTGGAGGAATTTCTTCTCCCAGAGGGTCGTGAATCTTTACCCCAAAAAGCTGTGGAGGCTGAGTCATTGAATACATTCAAGGCTGAGTTAGACACATTTTTGATCAGCAAGGGAGTCAAAGGATATGGGGAAAAGGCGGGAAAGTGGAGTTGAGGTAAAAATCAGATCAGCCATGATCTCATTAAATGGCAGAGCAGGCTCGAGGGGCCAAATGGCCTACTCCTGCTCCTATCTCTTATGGTCTTATGGTCAATGGTGGAGCGCAGGAAAAATCAGGGATGCGCAAGAGGCCAGAATTGGAGGAGCGCAGAGATCTCGGAGGGTTGTAGGGCTGGAGGAGGTTACAGAGATAGGGAGGGGCGAGGCCAGGGAGGGATTTGGACACAAGGATGAGAATTTTAAAATCCAGGTGTTGCCGGATCAGGGCCCAATGTAGGTCGGCGAGCACAGGGGGTGATGGGTGAACGGGACTTGGTGCGAGTTAGGATATGGGATGAGCTCAAGGGTGGAAGATGGGAGGCCGGCCAGGAGAGCATTGGAATAGTCCAGTCTGGAGGTAACAAAAACAGACTGGAGACTGCGGGCTCCAAGGCAGGAAGGTGAGAGAAGGTAATCTCCCCTTTCCTGAAAGTGACTCTAACAGGCGATACAAAACTCCGACAAGTTGGGGAGTGCCATCTTACTTCTGTTCTCACATAATTCAATCACACTCAGCAAGATCTCTAGACAACAGAGGTCTCAGATCGTCTGATGTATCTTCCTGGTGTCACGAGGGGGACACGGGAGGGTGGGGTCTGTGAAAATGTAGCCTTGGGTTATTGCCGCTGAGAACTGGGAGATATGAAGGTCCTTTCTCAATTCCACCACAGGGTGGCAGCCTCTGGCTGCAGCCTGAGACTGGAAATCAAAAGCAGCGTCCACTGTCTGTCAGTGAATGAACACAACGAGGTCAGGAGTTAGGGGTTGCCAATCCTCCTGGATTGCCCTGGAGTCTTCAGGAATTAAGGAATAACCTCCAGGACACCGCTGTGAGCAACCCAGAGAAAAATCATTGGAGCATCAAAAAAACTGTGTGCTTTGTTCCTTAATTATAAAAATATGGCTGTTTGACTGGGTGAGGCGATTGGAGGCAGGAGATCATGTGCTGAAACCTCCAGGAATATGTCCAACCAGAATTGGCAACCCTCTCGGGGAGGGGGATGAGGGGTCAGTCCTTACAGCGTTTGAACTGCCATTCCCACGTTGAGCAGGGTCCCGGGCATTGCTCAGCTGGACAAGTACGCCCTGCTGAAAATTCCCCGAGGATTATCCGACCTGGGACAATAGTCCTGGAGCTGCTTCATCGTACCCCAGTGAGATGGCCCACCGTGTACGCTGGGGCTCCTGTGCTGTTATATAACTTCTCGTACCAAACCTGGAGAAGCCCTGCCAGTGTGGGACACTTGTGGTTAAATTATGATGATTGTAACTGGGCTGTAAAGGGGTCCTGTACTTTGTGCGATAGTGTTTAACAGGTGATAGCGAGACTACAGACTGTTTAACATTCATTGACTAATGGAAATAAAAACCGGACGAGATTTAAAGCAGGCTGCTGACTCGTTATCACCTGTTTTACACGATCGCACAAAGTACAAGATCGATCCCAAAGTGTCCCAGTCCTGATTGATTTCTGAAGGAGGGTTTTTCCTGGCTGCAGATCCCGACATAATATGAGCTGGCCCAGTCCCAACCCAGTCCCAACCCAGTCCCAACCCAGTCTCAACCCAGTCCCAACCCAGTCTCAACCCAGTCCCAACCCAGTCCCAACCCAGTCTCAACCCAGTCCCAACCCAGTCCCAACCCAGTCTCAACCCAGTCCCAACCCAGTCCCAACCCAGTCTCAACCCAGTCCCAACCCAGTCCCAACCCAGTCCCAACCCAGTCTCAACCCAGTCCCAACCCAGTCTCAACCCAGTCCCAACCCAGTCCCAACCCAGTCTCAACCCAGTCCCAACCCAGTCCCAACCCAGTCCCAACCCAGTCCCAACCCAGTCCCAACCCAGTCTCAACCCAGTCCCAACCCAGTCCCAACCCAGTCTCAACCCAGTCCCAACCCAGTCTCAACCCAGTCCCAACCCAGTCTCAACCCAGTCTCAACTCAATCTAAACCCAGTCTTAACCCTGTCTCAACTCAATCTAAACTCAGTCTTAACCCTGTCTCAACTCAATCTAAACCCAATCTTAACCCTGTCTCAACTCAATCTAAACCCAATCTTAACCCTGTCTCAACTCAATCTAAACTCAGTCTTAACTCTGTCTCAACTCAATCTAAACTCAGTCTTAACCCTGTCTCAACTCAATCTAAACCCAATCTTAACCCTGTCTCAACTCAATCTAAACCCAATCTTAACCCTGTCTCAAATCAATCTAAACCCAATCTTAACCCTGTCTCAACTCAATCTAAACCCAATCTTAACCCTGTCTCAACTCAATCTAAACTCAGTCTTAACCCTGTCTCAACTCAATCTAAACCCAATCTTAACCCTGTCTCAACTCAATCTAAACCCAGTCTTAACCCTGTCTCAACTCAATCTAAACCCAGTCTTAACCCTGTCTCAACTCAGTCACAATTCAGTCTCAACCCAGTCCTGGGAAACATGAGCTCAATGCACAGCATGGCTCCGAATTCAGCATCAATTCAATCTCACTCAGAGAGGCCACAGGGTGGCCTGTCTCAACTCAATCTAAACCCAATCTTAACCCTGTCTCAAATCAATCTAAACCCAATCTTAACCCTGTCTCAACTCAACTTGACAGGAACATAGGAACAGGAGGAGGCCATTCAGCCCCTCCAGTCTGATCTGCCATTCAATTAGATCATGGTCCTCAACTCCATTTACCTGCCTTTGCTCCATATCCCTCAATACCCTTACCCAAAAAATCTATCTATCTCAGTACTGAAAGCTCCTATTGACCCCCCCCAGAATCCACAGCCTTTTGGGGGAAAGAGTTCCAGATGTACACTCCCCTTTGTGTGAAAAAGTTCATGGGATGGGAAATGGAATAATATAATATTGGTGCAGTAGAGGGTGTTCTACTGAAAGTGGGATACAGCAGAGGGAGCTTTACTCTGTATCTAACCCGTGCTGTGCCTGCCCTGGGAGTGTTTGATGGGACAGTGTAGAGGGAGCTTTACTCTGTATCTAACCCGTGCTGTACCTGCCCTGGGAGTGTTTGATGGGACAGTGAAGAGGGAGCTTTACTCTGTATCTAACCCGTGCTGTGCCTGCCCTGGGAGTGTTTGATGGGACAGTGTAGAGGGAGCTTTACTCTGTATCTAACCCGTGCTGTACCTGCCCTGGGAGTGTTTGATGGGACAGTGTGGAGGGAGCTTTACTCTGTATCTAACCCGTGCTGTTCCTGCCCTGGGAGTGTTTGATGGGACAGTGTAGAGGGAGCTTTACTCTGTATCTAACCCGTGCTGTACCTGCCCTGGGAGTGTTTGATGGGACAGTGTAGAGGGAGCTTTACTCTGTATCTAACCTGTGCTGTTCCTGCCCTGGGAGTGTTTGATGGGACAGTGTAGAGGGAGCTTTACTCTGTATCTAACCGTGTCGTGGAATTGAGTGGGGGCACATTTTGGGGTGAGCCTGTGTTGCAACAGGCAGTGTCTCTCTCCCCCATGAGGGGTACCATGCCTTCTCTCCTGTTTAAATTTGAAGCAGTAGATGTGGTCAGTGAGGAGATGTCATCAGCAGATCAGGACATATGTAGTTCCTGGACCTTCAGATAAATTCCCTTCAGGCCTTCTTAAATTCATAGCCCACAGGCAACCTCTAAGGACTCTACACATCAGCACAATAAGTGTTGAGAACCTTTGAAAAGCAAAGACTCTGGGTATCATTTCGAGAAGAAGTGATCTTTCATCATCGCTGGGTTAAAGTTCAGGAACGCCCGACCTTACAGCACTGCGGGAGCACTTTCACCACACGGACTGCAGCGGTTCACTAATGTCCTTTAGGGAAGGAAACCTGCCGATCTTACCCAGTCTGGCCTGTAGGTGACTCCAGTCCCACACCGACGTGGTTGACTCTTAACTGCCCTCTAAAGTGGCCCAGCAAGCCTCTCAGTCGTATCAAACCGCTACCAGTGGTTTGAGGAGAAGGCCCAGCACCAGCTTCTCAAGGGTAACAGGAGATGAGCAATAAATGCCGGCCTTGCCAGCGATGCCCACTTCCCCTGAATGACTTTTTAAAAAAATCTGTCATTTTGTTCATAGCTCGATGGATAAAATAAATGGGTGCTGTGTGCTCTCTCTAGCTTGTTCTGTTTTTCCTCTGTGTGATGGTGTCACCCATTAACCCCTGTGCTCACTGACCTACATTGGCTCTCAGTCCGGGAACACCTCGATTTTAAAATTCTCATCCTTGTGTTCAAATCCCTCCATAGCCTCGCCCCTCCCTCTCTCCGTAACCTCTTCCAGCCCTACAACCCTCCGAGATCTCTGCGCTCCTCCAATTCTGGCCTCTTGCGCGTCCCCGATTTTCATCGCTCCACCATTGGCGGCCGTGCCTTCAGCTGCCTAGGCCCGAAGCTCTGGAATTCCCTCCCTAAACCTCTCCACCTCTCTCTCCTCCTTTAAGATGCTCCTTTAAACCTACCTCTTTGACCAAGCTTTTAGTCACCTGTCCTAATATCTCCTTATGTGGCTCGGTGTCAAATTTTGTCTGATAATCGCTCCTGTGAAGCGCCCTGGGATGTTCCACATTAAAGGTGCTATATAAATGCAAGTTGTTGTTGTGTGAGGCCGGAGTGTTGGCCGTGAAGGTTCATTACTTCCCTGCTTCTTCTGACCTGAAACCAACAATTACAACACACCACAGCCTCGTACTGATAAGGAAGAGCAGATGTGGGAGGCGGATGTGGGCAGAAGCTGTCGAGTCAGCTTTTATTTTGGAATGAAGAGGACTTTGACTGGAAGGAATCTTATTTTATTGGTTCCAAAGAAACTCAGGATGGCGTCTGCTGATAAGGAGTATGATTGGGTAGTGGTTCTGTTACTGGAGTGATGATCCAAAACAAGAGTTCGAACCCCAGCATAGTAATTGGAGAGTTTAAATTCAGTAAAAGTGACCATGAAGCTGTCGGATTGTCGTAAAAACCCAACTGATGTCCCTTAGGGAACATACGAATTAAGAGGAGTAGGCCATTCGGCCCCTCGAGCCTGCTCTGCCATTTGATAAGATCATGATTGATCAGATTGTGACCTCAACCCTACTTTCCTGTCTACCTACTATAACCTTTGACTCCCTTGTTAATCAGGAATCTGTCTAACTCAGCCTTAAAAATATTCAGTGACCCTGCCTCCACCGCTCTCTGGGGAAGGGAGTTCCACAGACTCACCACCCTCTGAGAGAAAAAATTTCTCCTCGTCTCCATCTTAAATGGGAGACCCCTTATTTTTAAACTGTGGCCCCTAGTTCCAGGAAGGAAACCTGCTGTCCTTACCCAGTCTGGGCCAATTTGTGATTCCAGTCCCTCACCAACGTGGTTGAGTTTTAACTGCCCTCTGAAGTGGACACTCCGTTATATCAAACCATTACCAGCGGTTCAGGACGGCAGCTCACCCTCACCACCACCTTCTCAGGGCAGCTAGGGATGGGCAATAAATGCCATCGATGCCCACATCCCCAGAATGAATAATAAGGAAAACACAATCGTCAACATCCAAACAAGGACTTTGAACAAAACGGATGGAAAATAATTAGCCCTGTGCAGCCTTTCACCAAACAGCCAGAAATTGTCTCCACATGCCGCCCCTTTCCCTTAAATGGTCACATCCCATTAAATCTTGACCGGACCCTTTAATAGTTGCTAAGGTGGCAAATTTCCTGCTCATCCCCCTCCCCTCCCCCCGCCACCCCAGTTTTGACAAGCTCTCAGTGCAAGACACGGCCCAGGTTGAAATGAAATGAGGATGACCCCTCGAAGGTTAAACCTTCCTAGTTCAGGCAAATTCCAAACCTATCCTGGAGCGAGCCTCGACTCTGTGGTAACAGTCCGCCTCTGAGTTGGAAGGGTGCAAGGCTCTGGTGGGAGTTGTCTACAGATCTCCTCACAACAGTGATGCAGTAGCAGATGTATAAGTACAGAGAACAGAGAAGCATTGGGTCACTGTCCGCACTCTCGTCTCTGAGTCACAGGGTCGTAGGTTCGAGCCCCATTCCAGAGACCTGAGGGGCAGTACTGAGGGAGCGCTGCACTGTGGGAGGGTCAGTACTGAGGGAGTGCTGCACTGTCGGAGGGTCAGTACCGAGGGAGTGCTGCACTGTCGTAGGGTCAGTACTGAGGGAGCGCTGCACTGTCGGAGGGTCAGTACTGAGGGAGTGCTGCACTGTCGGAGGATCAGGACTGAGGGAGCGCTGCACTGTCAGAGAGTCAGTACTGAGGGAGCGCTGCACTGTCGGAGGGTCAGTACTGAGGGAGCGCTGCACTGTCGGAGGGTCAGTACTGAGGGAGAGCTGCACTGTCGGAGGGTCAATACTGAGGGAATGCTGTACTGTCGGAGGGCAGTACTGAGGGAGTGCTGCACTGTCGGAGGGTCAGTACTGAGGGAGTGCTGCACTGTCGAAGGGTCAGTACTGAGGGAGTGCTGCACTGTCGGAGGGTCAGTACTGAGGGAGTGCTGCACTGTCGGAGGGTCAGTACTGAGGGAGAGCTGCACTGTTGGAGGGTCAGTACTGAGGGAGTGCTGCACTGTCGGAGGGTCAGGACTGAGGGAGCGCTGCACTGTCGGAGGGTCAGTACTGAGGGAGTGCTGCACTGTCGGAGGGTCAGTACTGAGGGAGTGCTGCACTGTCGGAGGGTCAGTTCTGAGGGAGTGCTGCACTGTCAGAGAGTCAGTACTGAGGGAGCGCTGCACTGTCGGAGGGTCAGTACTGAGGGAGTGCTGCACTGTCAGAGAGTCAGTACTGAGGGAGTGCTGCACTGTCGGAGGGTCAGTACTGAGGGAGCGCCGCGCTGTCGGAGGGTCAGTACTGAGGGAGTGCTGCACTGTTGGAGGGTCAGTACTGAGGGAGCGCTGCACTGTCGGAGGGTCAGTACTGAGGGAGCGCTGCACTGTCGGAGGGTCAGTACTGAGGGAGCGCCGCGCTGTAGGAGGGTCAGTACTGAGGGAGTGCTGCACTGTTGGAGGGTCAGTCGGAGGTGCCATCTTTTGGATGAGATGTTAAACCGAGGCCCCATCTCCTCTCTCAGGTGGACATAAAAGATTCCACGGCCACTATTTCAAAGAAGAGAAGGGGAGTTCTCCCCAGTGTCTGGGCCGATATTTATCCCTCAACCAACATCACTAAATCAGATTATCTGGTCATTATCACCTTGCTGTTTGTGGGATCTCAATTGTTTTCCCATATTACAACAGTGACTACACTTCAAAAGTACTTCATTGGCTGTAACGTGCTTTGGGAGGTCCTGAGGCCATGAAAGACATTATAAAAATACAAGATTTTTAAACTTTTTTATTTATGTAGCAAAGGAACACTGGCTGTAATGGGAGATTCTAATCTTCACATCGATTGGGAGATGCAAAACAGACAAGTTTTCTGAAATAGTGGCCTTGATATTAATCCCTGCGCCCCCCCACCCCGTGTCGGGTGGGAGAGGGTCAGTGGGGTGAGGAGAGTGAAATACGGGGAATGTGACCCCAACACACCACACACCCACCACTGCCTTTTTTAGGGTGGTGAATATCGGGGGGTCCGATTGTCTCGCTGTGGAGAGGCGGGGTCCTCATTAACATGTTTAAATCAGGCTCCCACAGTGCAATTGGGAGCCCCATTTATAATCGACCGATGCTGCCTCAGTTTCCCAGGGGCCGGGGAACTCAGCAGTGAAAGGGAGACAGGAGCGGACAGCCCCACAAGTGGGGGCCTCTTTCACCACTCCTTGTGGGCCAGGAGGCGCAGGAGTAATTCACCCCAGGCCCCTCAGGGGGGGCTCCGGCCTTCCCCCACCCCCTGCCCGATCACCAGCCTTTCCAGCCCCTCCCCCCCGGTCGGTAGCCTTTCCAGCCCTCCTCCTGATCACAGCCTCTCTCCCCCGACCATGGCCTCGAACTCCCCTCTCCCGATCGCAGCCACTCTCCCCCACCTCCCGATCATGGCCTCTAACTCCCCTCTCCCAATCATGGCCTCTCTCCCCTCTCCTCACGATCATGGCCTCTCTCCCCCACCTCCCAATCATGGCCTCTCTCCCCCACCTCCCAATCATGGCCTCTCTCCCCCACCTCCCAATCATGGCCTCTCTCCCCCCTCTCCCAATCATGGCCTCTCTCCCCCCTCTCCCAATCATGGCCTCTCTCCCCTCTCCTCACGATCATGGCCTCTCTCCCCCACCTCCCAATCATGGCCTCTCTCCCCCACCTCCCAATCATGGCCTCTCTCCCCCCCCTCACGATCATGGCCTCTCTCCCCCCCTCCAATCGCGGCCTGTCGCTGCCCGCAGCCCCGATTGCTGACCTCCCCCCATCTGGAGACTGTGTTCAGTTCCGGGCACCGCACCTCAGGAAGGACATATCGGCCTTGGAGGGGGCGCAGTGCAGATTCACCAGAATGATACTGGGGATTAAAGGGTTAAATTATGAGGACAGGTTACATTGACTGGGCTTGTATTCCCTCGAGTATAGAAGATTAAGGGGTGATCTAATTAAGTTGTTTAAAATGATTAAAGGATTTGATCGGATAAAACTATTTCCTCCAGGCCATTCAGGGTGATGTCAGGAAGCATTTCTTCACACAGAGGGGAGTGGGAATCTGGAACTCTCTCCCCCTAAAAGCTGTGGGTGCTGGGGGTCAATAGGAGCTTACAAGTCTCAGATGGATGGGTTTGCATTGGGTGAGAGTATCAGGGATATGGATCAAAGGCGGAGTAGATGGAGTGAAGATACAGATCAGCAATAATGTAATAGAATGGTGGAACAGACTGGAGGGGCTGAATGGCCTCTTCCTGTTCCTATGTTCCTATGAGTCGCGCCCCAGAACATCCCCTGTGAATGGAGGCCAGAGTACTGGGCGTCTCTGAATGCCGGATGGGCATCCAGCGGGGTACTGGTGTCCGATGTGTGACCCTCCATCACATCCCACTGGTTCTCCTGGTAAGGTGTTGGGAGCTGGACTACTGACCTGTCCGTGTAGAAAGGGACATTGTGACGGATCGACTCGGACCGCAATCCGCTGGGTGTGGAAGCAGTGGAAGAAATGGGCTGCCTTGTGCGCTGCTAGGCAACAGAAAAAGAGGAAACTTATATGCACTGGTACCTGTTACATCCAGTCGTGACTTAAGCAACTAACAGGACAAGGATGCTCCATGAACATCTCCATCCTCAATGATGGTGGAGCTCAGCCCGTGAACGCAAAAGACCAAGGCTGAAGCCTTTGCAACAATCTTCAGCCAGAGGTGCCGAGTGGGTGATCCTTCCCAATATCCCCACCATCACAGCTTCCAATCTTCAACCAATTCGCTTCACTCCACGTGATATCAAGAAACGGCTGAGTGCACTGGATACAGCAAAGGCTATGGGCCCCGACAACATCCCAGCTGTAGTGCTGAAGACTTGTGCTCCAGAACTAGCTGCGCCTCTAGCCAAACTGTTCCACTGCAGCTACAACACTGGCATCCACCCGACAATGTGGAAAATTGCCCAGGTATATCCTGTTCACAAAAAGCAGGACAAATCCAATCCGGCCAATTACCACCCCATCAGTCTACTCTCAATCATCAGCAAAGTGATGGAAGGTGTCATCGACAGTGCTATCAAGCGGCACTTACTCACCAATAACCTGCTCACTGATGCTCAGTTTGGATGGACGGATGGACGGACGGACGGACGGACGGACGGACGGACGGACGGACGGACAGATAGATAGATAGATAGATAGAGAGAAAGACAGAGAGATAGATAGACAGATAGATAGATAGACAGGCAGATAGATAGATAGATAGATAGACAGATAGATAGACAGATAGATAGATAGATAGAGAGAAAGACAGAGAGATAGATAGACAGATAGATAGATAGACAGGCAGATAGATAGATAGATAGAGAGAAAGACAGATAGATAGATAGACAGGCAGATAGATAGATAGATAGAGAGAAAGACAGAGAGATAGATAGACAGGCAGATAGATAGATAGATAGATAGATAGATAGATAGATAGATAGATAGATAGATAGATAGATAGACAGACAGACAGACAGACAGACAGACAGACAGACAGACAGACAGATAGATAGATAGATAGATAGATAGATAGATAGATAGATAGATAGATAGACAGATAGATAGACAGATAGATAGACAGATAGATAGATAGATAGATAGATAGATAGATAGACAGGCAGATAGATAGATAGATAGATAGAGAGATAGAGAGACGGACGGACGGACGGACGGACGGACAGACAGACAGATAGATAGATAGATAGATAGATAGATAGATAGAGAGAAAGACAGAGAGATAGATAGACAGATAGATAGATAGACAGGCAGATAGATAGATAGATAGATAGACAGATAGATAGATAGATAGATAGAGAGAAAGACAGAGAGATAGATAGACAGGCAGATAGATAGATAGATAGATAGACAGATAGATAGATAGACAGGCAGATAGATAGATAGATAGACAGATAGATAGACAGATAGATAGATAGATAGATAGAGAGGGCAAGAGAGGGATAGATGGACAGATGGATGGACGGACTGATTGAAGGCTATAAAGAGATAGAAATGGAGATGTAAACAGATGAGCCCATTCGATGAATAGTGAGCAGGTTGGCCCTCATGTTCTCCTCACTCAGGCCAGAGATTTCTCTTTCAGATACAGGTGATGTATATCTCGATATATTAATGATATATTGGACTGGGGTGTACAGGGCAAAATTTCAAAATTTGCAGATGACACAAAACTTGGAAGTGTAGTGAACAGTGAGGAGGATAGTGATAGACTTCAAGAGGATATAGACAGGCTGGTGGAATGGGCGGACACGTGGCAGGTGAAATTTAATGCGAAGTGATACATTTCGGTAGGAATATAAACTAAAGGGCACAATTCTAAAATAGGTACAGGAACAGAGGGATCTGGGGGTATATGCACAAATCGTTGAAGGTGGCAGGGCAGGTTGAGAAAGTTGTTAAAAAAGCATATGGGATCCTGGGCTTTATAAATAGAGGCAGAGAGTACAAAAGCAAGGAAGTCATGTTGAACCTTTATAAAACACTGGTTCGGTCACAACTGGAGTATTGTGTCCAGTTCTGGGCACCGCACTTTAGGAAGGATGTGAAGGCCTTAGAGAGGGTGCAGAAGAGATTTACTAGAATGATTCCAGGGATGAGGGACTTTAGTTACGTGGATAGACTGGAGAAGCTGGGATTGTTCTCCTTGGAACAGAGAAGGTTGAGAGGAGATTTGATAGAGGTATTCAAAATCATGAAGGGTCTAGACAGAATAGATAGAGAGAAACTGTTCCCATTGGCGAAAGGGTCAAGAACCAGAGGACATCGATTTAAGGTGATTGGCAAAAGAACCAAAGGTGACATGAGGAAAAACTTTTTTACACAGCTAGTGGTTAGGATCTGGAATACACTGCCTGAGGGGGTGGTGGAGGCAGATTCAATCATGGCCTTCAAAAGGGAACTGGGTAAGTACTTGAAATGAAAAAAATTTGCAGGGCTACGGGGATAGACTGGGGGAATGGGACTGGCTGGATTGCTCTTGCACAGAGCCGGCGCGGACTCGATGGGCTGAATGGCCTCCTTCCGTGCTGGAACCTTTCTATGATTCTATAGTTCTAGGTTGACCTGCTGTGGATTCCTCTTGTGTAATGCTAGTCAGGAAACGATTGTATTGAAGTGATTCTGATCGGTGTCTTCCTGCGGGACAGGAGGGTATGTGGCTGTGATTGGCCTAAGATAATGTTCTTTGCCCGTTAAATTTCTCCAGCTGACCACAGAGCTCCTTTAAGGACGTTGCCAGGTGGGGGAGGGGGATTGGATCACTGCAGATGCTCATGGAGCCTGTATGAAATTTCCCTGGAGAGAGTTTCAGTAATTTGCATCTGATTTGAATTTGATGCTCTGTGCTCTAATCTAAGTTCACTCTTGTCCCCTGCAGCAGTGAGCAGGAATGTTAAGCATCGTGAGATGCATCTGAATCACAAACTGGTTGATCAGAAATCACGTCTGTTATGTAACATCGCTCTGCTTTCTTGGCTTCTCGTGCGTGTACTGGCTGAATGGCCTGTGTGGAAGAATAACAGCACAGGCCCTGTACTCAATCCTCAGTCTCTCTCTGAATCCACATCATGTATTCGGCCTTAGAGAGTCATTCTACCATATAAAGATGTCAATCTTCCACCAATCTTTGCCCAAAATAATTGGGTACTTTTTTAATTGCTGTGTCCTCATTACCGGACATCACCCTTTGTGCCCTCTTTATCTTCTGGGTGGAGATGTCCATGGCCGTTCTATACTTCCCCTGTTCCACACTCTCCCCTCATTCCACACACTATCAGGATGGCGTGTGACTTGGAGGGGAACCGAGAGGTGATGGTGTTCCCATGCGCCTGCTGCCCTTGTCCTACTAAAGTAAGAAAGACTTGCATTTCCATACAGCCTTTGATGATCTCAGGACGTCCCAAATGGCTTTAAATGCCAACAAAGTACTTTTTGAAGTGTAGTCACTGTTGCAATGCAGGAAAAAACAGCAATGAGATAATGACCAGATAATCTGTTTTAGTGATGTTGATTGAGAGATAAATATTGGTCAGGACACCGGGGAAACTCTCCTGCACTTCTTTGAAATAGTGCCATGGGATCTATTGTGTTCACCTGAGTGGGCGGACAGGGTCTCAGGTTAACATCTCATCTGAAAGAGAGCGCCTCCGACAGTGCAGCACTCCCTCAGGACTGACCCTCCGACAGTGCAGCACTCCCTCAGTACTGACCCTCCGACAGTGCAGCACTCCCTCAGTACTGACCCTCCGACAGTGCAGCACTCCCTCAGTACTGACCCTCCGACAGTGCAGCACTCCCTCAGTACTGACCCTCCGACAGTGCAGCACTCCCTCAGTACTGACCCTCCGACAGTGCAGCACTCCCTCAGTACTGACCCTCCGACAGTGCAGCACTCCCTCAGGACTGACCCTCCGACAGTGCAGCACTCCCTCAGTACTGACCCTCCGACAGTGCAGCACTCCCTCAGTACTGGCCCTCCGACAGTGCAGCACTCCCTCAGTACTGACCCTCCGACAGTGCAGCACTCCCTCAGTACTGGCCCTCCGACAGTGCAGCGCTCCCTCAGTACTGACCCTCCGACAGTGCAGCACTCCCTCAGTACTGACCCTCCGACAGTGCAGCACTCCCTCAGGACTGACCCTCCGACAGTGCAGCGCTCCCTCAGTACTGACCCTCCGACAGTGCAGCACTCCCTCAGTACTGACCCTCCGACAGTGCAGCACTCCCTCAGTACTGACCCTCCGACAGTGCAGCGCTCCCTCAGTACTGACCCTCCGACAGTGCAGCGCTCCCTCAGTACTGACCCTCCGACAGTGCAGCGCTCCCTCAGTACTGACCCTCCGACAGTGCAGCGCTCCCTCAGTACTGACCCTCCGACAGTGCAGCGCTCCCTCAGTACTGACCCTCCGACAGTGCAGCACTCCCTCAGTCGTGACCCTCCGACAGTGCAGCGCTCCCTCAGTACTGACCCTCCGACAGTGCAGCGCTCCCTCAGTACTGACCCTCCGACAGTGCAGCGCTCCCTCAGTACTGACCCTCCGACAGTGCAGCACTCCCTCAGGACTGACCCTCCGACAGTGCAGCACTCCCTCAGTACTGACCCTCCGACAGTGCAGCGCTCCCTCAGTACTGACCCTCCGACAGTGCAGCGCTCCCTCAGTACATTACAGGGAGTGTCAGAGTGGTTTTTGTGCTTAACTGTCTGAGACTTGAACCGATAACCTTGTTACCTGGAGGCGAGAATGTTACCCACTTAGCCACGGCTGACACAAGGTGGTGGAGGTGGCAGGTTCGGGAGGTGCTGTCGAAGAAGCCTTGGCGGCTTGCTGCAGTACATCCTGTCGATAGTACAGAGTGCAGCCACGGTGCTCCAGTGGTGGAGGGAGTGGGTGTTTAAGCCACTGGATGTAACAGTAAAAGTGTCTCTCACACCAGTGACATTTTTGAGGATTTCCTCGAGTCATTCCCATCCAATTAGCAGATTGTGCGGGAAAGCTGGAGTCCAGCGGATTTCGGAGGCACCAGAGACCCCGTGCCATTTAGGACTCTCACAGTCCTATATCATGGGTGCCCACTGCACTTGGTTTCCCTTCAAACCGCTCTGGAAAGGCAGCATTCCCAACACACCACACTCCAGCCTGGCTCAGATTCTGAATAACTAGGTTTAATTACAGAAAGTGAACAAGTTGGACACACCTTGGACAACAAAGATTTTATACAATTGCATCAGCGAAATGGCCTCACCATCTCATACAATCTGCTCCCGATATCCATGAATGTGGTGAGAGCTGGACTCCCAGTTGGAGAGCTCAGTAGCTCTATGGAAGAGCTGGACTCCCAGTTGGAGAGCCCAGTAGCTCTGGGGTGGAGCTGGAATCCCAGTTGATTTCCCAGTAGCTCTAGGGTGGAGCTGGACTCCCATTTGGTTTCCCATTAACTCAAGGGTGGAGCTGGACTCCGAGTTGATTTCCCAGTAACTCCAGGGTGGAGCTGGACTCCCAGTTGGTTTCCCAGTAGCTCTGGAGTGGAGCTGGACTCTGAGGAGGAGAGCCCAGTGGCTCTAGGGTGGAGTTGGACTCCCAGCTGGAGAGCCCAGTAGCTCTTGGGTGGAGCTGGACTCCCAGTTGATTTCCCAGTAACTCTAGAGTGGAGCTGGACTCCCAGTTGATTTCGCAGGAGCTGGACTCCCAGTTCGTTTCCCAATAACTCTAGGGTGGAACTGGATTCCCAGTTGGTTTCCCAGTAACTCTAGGGTGGAGCAGGACTCCCGGTTGATTTCACAGTAACTCTAGGGTGGAGCTGGATTCCCAGTTGATTTCCCAGTAACTCCAGGGTGGAGCTGGACTCCCAGTTGGTTTCCCAGTCGCTCGAGAGTGGAGCTGGACTCCCAGTTGGTTTCCCAGTAACTCCAGGGTGGAGCTGGACTCCCAGTTGATTTCCCAGTAACTCTAGGGTGGAGCTGGCATCCCAGTTGGTTTCCCAGTAACTCGAGGGTGGAGCTGGACTCCCAGTTGGTTTCCCAGTCGCTCTAGAGTGGAGCTGGACTCCCAGTTGATTTCCCAGTAACTCTAGGGTGGAGCTGGACTCCCAGTTGATTTCCCAGTAACTCTAGGGTGGAGCTGGACTCACAGTTGGTTTCCCCATAGCTCGAGGGTGGAGCTGGACTCCCAGTTGATTTCCCAGTCGCTGTAGAGTGGAGCTGGACTCCCTGTTGGTTTCCCAGCAGCTCTAGAGTGGAGCCGGACTCCCAGTTAGTTTCCCAGCAACTCTAGGGTGGTGCTGGACTCCCAGTTGGTTTCCCAGTAGCTCTGGGGTGGAGCTGGACTCCCAATTGATTTCCCAGTCGCTCTAGAGTGGAGCTGGAATCCCAGTTGGTTTCCCAGTAACTCCAGGGTGGAGCTGGACTCCCAGTTGATTTCCCAGTAACTCTAGGGTGGAGCTGGCATCCCAGTTGGTTTCCCATTAACTCAAGGGTGGAGCTGGACTCCGAGTTGATTTCCCAGTAACTCTAGGGTGGAGCTGGACTCCCAATTGGTTTCCCAGTCGCTCTAGAATGGAGCTGGACTCCCAGTTGATTTCCCAGTAACTCTAGGGTGGAGCTGGACTCCCAGTTGGTTTCCCCATAGCTCTAGGGTGGAGCTGGACTCCCAGTGGATTTCCCAGTCGCTGTAGAGTGGAGCTGGACTCCCTGTTGGTTTCCCAGCAGCTCCAGAGTGGAGCTGGACTCCCAGTTGATTTCCCAGTAACTCTGGGGTGGAGCTGGACTCCCAGTAGGTTTCCCAGTAACTCTAGGGTGGAGCTGGACTCCGAGTTGATTTCCCAGTAGCTCTTGGGTGGAGCTGGACTCCCAGTTGATTTCCCAGTAGCTCTAGGGTGGAGCTGGACTCCCAGTTGGTTTCCCAGTAGCTCTGGGGTGGAGCTGGAATCCCAGTTGAATTCCCAGTAACTCTAGGGTGGAGCTGGTCTCCCGGTTGATTTCCCAGTAACTCTAGGGTGGAGCTGGACACCTAGTTGATTTCCCAGTAACTCTAGGGTGTAGCTGGCATCCCAGTTGGTTTCCCAGTAACTCTAGGGTGGAGCTGGACTCCCGGTTGATTTCCCAGTAGCTCTAGGGTGGAGCTGGACTCCCAGTTGATTTCCCAGTAACTCTAGGGTGGAGCTGGACTCCCAGTTTGTTTCCCAGTAACTCTAGGGTGGAGCTAGACTCCCAGTTGATTTCCCAGTAACTCTAGGGTGGAGCTGGACTCCCAGTTGGTTTCCCAATAACTCTAGGGTGGAACTGGACTCCCAGTTGATTTCCCAGTAGCTCTAGGGTGGAGCTGGACTTCCAGTTGATTTCCCAGTAACTCTAGGGTGGAGCTGGACTCCCAGTTGTTTTCCCAATAACTCGAGGGTGGAACTGGACTCCCAGTTGATTTCCCAGTAGCTCTAGAGTGGAGCTGAACTCCCAGTTGGTTTCCCAGTAGCTCGAGAGTGGAGCCGGACTCCCAGTTAGTTTCCCAGCAACTCTAGGGTGGTGCTGGACTCCCAGTTGGTTTCCCAGTAGCTCTGGGGTGGAGCTGGACTCCCAGTTGATTTCCCAGTAGCTCTATACTGTAGCTGGACTCCCAGTTGTTTTCCCAGTAGCTCTGGGGTGGAGCTGGACTCCCAGTAGGTTTCCCAGTAACTCTAGGGTGGAGCTGGACTCCCAGTTGATTTCCCAGTAGTTTTTGGGTGGAGCTGGACTCCCAGTTGATTTCCCAGTAACTCTAGGGTGGAGTTGGACTCCCGGTTGATTTCCCAGTAACTCTAGGGTGGAGCTGGGCTCCCAGTTGATTTACCAGTAAATCTAGGGTGGAGCTGGACTCCCAGTTGATTTCCCAGTAGCTCCAGGGTGGAGCTGCACTTCCTGTTGATTTCCCAGTAGCTCTAGGGTGTAGCTGGATTCCCAGTTGGTTTCCCAATAACTCTAGGGTGGAACTGGACTCCCAGTTGATTTCCCAGCAGCTCTAGGGTGGAGCTGGACTCCCAGTTAGTTTCCCAGTAACTCTAGGGTGGTGCTGGACTCCCAGTTGGTTTCCCAGTAGCTCTAGGGTGGAGCTGGCCTACCAGTTGATTTCCCAGTAGCTCTAGGGTGTAGCTGGACTCCCAGTTGATTTCCCAGTAGCTCAAGAGTGGAGCTGGACTCCCAGTTGGTTTCCCAGTAGCTCTAGAGTGGAGCTGGACTCCCAGTTGATTTCCCAGTAGCTCTCGGGTGTAGCTGGACTGCCAGTTGTTTTCCCAGTAGCACTGGGGTGGAGCTGGACTCCCAGTTGATTTCCCAGTAACTCTAGGGTGGAGCTGGACTCCCAGTTGGTTTCCCAGTAGCTCTGGAGTGGAGCTGGACTCCGAGTAGGAGAGCCCAGTGGCTCTAGGGTGGAGCTGGACTCCCAGTTGGAGAGCCCAGTAGCTCTTGGATGGAGCTGGACTCCCAGTTGGAGAGGCCAGTAGCTCTAGGGTGGAGCCTGACTCCCAGTTGATTTCCCAGTAACTCGAGAGTGGAGCTGGACTCCTAGTTGATTTCGCAGTAGCTCTAGGGTGGAGCTGGACTCCCAGTTCGTTTGCCAGTAACTCTAGGGTGGAACTGGATTCCCAGTTGGTTTCCCAGTAACTCGAGGGTGGAGCAGGACTCCCGGTTGATTTCACAGTGACTCTCAGGTGGAGCTGGATTCCCAGTTGATTTCCCAGTCACTCCAGGGTGGAGCTGGACTCCCAGTTGGTTTCCCAGTCGCTCGAGAGTGGAGCTGGACTCCCAGTTGGTTTCCCAGTAACTCCAGGGTGGAGCTGGACTCCCAGTTGATTTCCCAGTAACTCTAGGGTGGAGCTGGCATCCCAGTTGGTTTCCCAGTAACTCGAGGGTGGAGCTGGACTCCCAGTTGGTTTCCCAGTCGCTCGAGAGTGGAGCTGGACTCCCAGTTGATTTCCCAGTAACTCTAGGGTGGAGCTGGACTCCCAGTTGATTTCCCAGTAACTCTAGGGTGGAGCTGGACTCCCAGTTGGTTTCCCCATAGCTCGAGGGTGGAGCTGGACTCCCAGTTGATTTCCCAGTCGCTGTAGAGTGGAGCTGGACTCCCTGTTGGTTTCCCAGCAGCTCTAGAGTGGAGCCGGACTCCCAGTTAGTTTCCCAGCAACTCTAGGGTGGTGCTGGACTCCCAGTTGGTTTCCCAGTAGCTCTGGGGTGGAGCTGGACTCCCAATTGATTTCCCAGTAGCTCTAGGGTGTAGCTGGACTCCCAGTTGTTTTCCCAGTCGCTCGAGAGTGGAGCTGGAATCCCAGTTGGTTTCCCAGTAACTCCAGGGTGGAGCTGGACTCCCAGTTGATTTCCCAGTAACTCTAGGGTGGAGCTGGCATCCCAGTTGGTTTCCCATTAACTCAAGGGTGGAGCTGGACTCCGAGTTGATTTCCCAGTAACTCTAGGGTGGAGCTGGACTCCCAATTGGTTTCCCAGTCGCTCTAGAATGGAGCTGGACTCCCAGTTGATTTCCCAGTAACTCTAGGGTGGAGCTGGACTCCCAGTTGGTTTCCCCATAGCTCTAGGGTGGAGCTGGACTCCCAGTGGATTTCCCAGTCGCTGTAGAGTGGAGCTGGACTCCCTGTTGGTTTCCCAGCAGCTCCAGAGTGGAGCTGGACTCCCAGTTGATTTCCCAGTAACTCTGGGGTGGAGCTGGACTCCCAGTAGGTTTCCCAGTAACTCCAGGGTGGAGCTGGACTCCGAGTTGATTTCCCAGTAGCTCTTGGGTGGAGCTGGACTCCCAGTTGATTTCCCAGTAGCTCTAGGGTGGAGCTGGACTCCCAGTTGGTTTCCCAGTAGCTCTGGGGTGGAGCTGGAATCCCAGTTGAATTCCCAGTAACTCTAGGGTGGAGCTGGTCTCCCGGTTGATTTCCCAGTAACTCTAGGGTGGAGCTGGACACCTAGTTGATTTCCCAGTAACTCTAGGGTAGAGCTGGACTCCCAGTTGATTTCCCAGTAATTCTAGGGTGTAGCTGGCATCCCAGTTGGTTTCCCAGTAACTCGAGGGTGGAGCTGGACTCCCGGTTGATTTCCCAGTAGCTCTAGGGTGGAGCTGGACTCCCAGTTGATTTCCCAGTAACTCTAGGGTGGAGCTGGACTCCCAGTTTGTTTCCCAGTAACTCTAGGATGGAGCTGGACTCCCAGTTGATTTCCCAGTAACTCTAGGGTGGAGCTGGACTCCCAGTTGGTTTCCCAATAACTCTAGGGTGGAACTGGACTCCCAGTTGATTTCCCAGTAGCTCTAGGGTGGAGCTGGACTTCCAGTTGATTTCCCAGTAACTCTAGGGTGGAGCTGGACTCCCAGTTGTTTTCCCAATAACTCGAGGGTGGAACTGGACTCCCAGTTGATTTCCCAGTAGCTCTAGAGTGGAGCTGAACTCCCAGTTGGTTTCCCAGTAGCTCGAGAGTGGAGCCGGACTCCCAGTTAGTTTCCCAGCAACTCTAGGGTGGTGCTGGACTCCCAGTTGGTTTCCCAGTAGCTCTGGGGTGGAGCTGGACTCCCAGTTGATTTCCCAGTAGCTCTATACTGTAGCTGGACTCCCAGTTGTTTTCCCAGTAGCTCTGGGGTGGAGCTGGACTCCCAGTAGGTTTCCCAGTAACTCTAGGGTGGAGCCGGACTCCCAGTTGATTTCCCAGTAGTTTTTGGGTGGAGCTGGACTCCCAGTTGATTTCCCAGTAACTCTAGGGTGGAGTTGGACTCCCGGTTGATTTCCCAGTAACTCTAGGGTGGAGCTGGGCTCCCAGTTGATTTACCAGTAAATCTAGGGTGGAGCTGGACTCCCAGTTGATTTCCCAGTAGCTCCAGGGTGGAGCTGCACTTCCTGTTGATTTCCCAGTAGCTCTAGGGTGTAGCTGGATTCCCAGTTGGTTTCCCAATAACTCTAGGGTGGAACTGGACTCCCAGTTGATTTCCCAGCAGCTCTAGGGTGGAGCTGGACTCCCAGTTAGTTTCCCAGTAACTCTAGGGTGGTGCTGGACTCCCAGTTGGTTTCCCAGTAGCTCTAGGGTGGAGCTGGCCTACCAGTTGATTTCCCAGTAGCTCTAGGGTGTAGCTGGACTCCCAGTTGATTTCCCAGTAGCTCAAGAGTGGAGCTGGACTCCCAGTTGGTTTCCCAGTAGCTCTAGAGTGGAGCTGGACTCCCAGTTGATTTCCCAGTAGCTCTCGGGTGTAGCTGGACTGCCAGTTGTTTTCCCAGTAGCACTGGGGTGGAGCTGGACTCCCAGTTGATTTCCCAGTAACTCTAGGGTGGAGCTGGACTCCCAGTTGGTTTCCCAGTAGCTCTGGAGTGGAGCTGGACTCCGAGTAGGAGAGCCCAGTGGCTCTAGGGTGGAGCTGGACTCCCAGTTGGAGAGCCCAGTAGCTCTTGGGTGGAGCTGGACTCCCAGTTGGAGAGGCCAGTAGCTCTAGGGTGGAGCCTGACTCCCAGTTGATTTCCCAGTAACTCGAGAGTGGAGCTGGACTCCTAGTTGATTTCGCAGTAGCTCTAGGGTGGAGCTGGACTCCCAGTTCGTTTGCCAGTAACTCTAGGGTGGAACTGGATTCCCAGTTGGTTTCCCAGTAACTCGAGGGTGGAGCAGGACTCCCGGTTGATTTCACAGTGACTCTCGGGTGGAGCTGGATTCCCAGTTGATTTCCCAGTCACTCCAGGGTGGAGCTGGACTCCCAGTTGGTTTCCCAGTCGCTCTGGAGTGGAGCTGGACTCCCAGTTGGTTTCCCAGTAACTCCAGGGTGGAGCTGGACTCCCAGTTGGTTTCCCAGTCGCTCTAGAGTGGAGCTGGACTCCCAGTTGATTTCCCAGTAACTCTAGGGTGGAGCTGGACTCCCAGTTGGTTTCCCCATAGCTCTAGGATGGAGCTGGACTCCCAGTTGATTTCCCAGTCGCTGTAGAGTGGAGCTGGACTCCCAGTTGGTTACCCAGTAGCTCTTGAGTGGAGCTGGACTCACTGTTGATTTCCCAGTAACTCTAGGGTGGAGCTGGACTCCCAGTAGGTTTCCCAGTATCTCTAGGGTGGTGCTGGACTCCCAGTTGATTTCCCAGTAGCTCTAGGGTGGAGCTGGACTCCCAGTTGGTTTCCCTGTAGCTCTGGGGTGGAGCTGGACTCCCAGTTGATTTCCCAGTAAATCTAGGGTGGAGCTGGACTCCCAGTTGGTTTCCCAATAACTCTCGGGTGGAACTGGACTCCCAGTTGACTTCCCAGCAGCTCTCGGGTGGAGCTGGACTCCCAGTTGATTTCCCAGTAACTCTAGGGTGGAGCTGGACTCCCAGTTGTTTCCCCATAGCTCTCGGGTGGAGCTGGACTCCCAGTTGATTTCCCAGTAGCTCTCAAGTGGAGCTGGACTCCCAGTTGATTTCCCAGTAGCTCTAGGGTGTAGCTGGACTGCCAGTTGTTTTCCCAGTAGCTCTGGGGTGGAGCTGGACTCCCAGTTGATTTCCCAGTAACTCTAGGGTGGAGCTGGACTCCCAGTTGATTTCCCAGTAACTCTAGGGTGGAGTTGGACTCCCGGTTGATTTCCCAGTAACTCTTGTGTTGAGCTGGACTCCCAGTTGATTTCCCAGTAACTCTAGGGTGTAGCTGGACTCCCAGATGTTTTCCCAGTAGTTCTGAGTTGGAGCTGGACTCCCAGTAGGTTTCCCAATAACTCTAGGGTGGAACTGGACTCCCAGTTGATTTCCCAGTAGCTCTCGGGTGGAGCTGGACTTCCAGTTGATTGCCCAGTAACTCTATGGTGGAGCTGGACTCCCAGTTGTTTCCCCATAGCTCTAGGGTGGAGCTGGACGACCAGTTGATTTCCCAGTAGCTCTCGAGTGGAGCTGGACTCCCAGTTCGTTTCCCAATAGCTCTAGGGTGGAGCTGGCCTCCCAGTTGATTTCCCAGTAGCTCCAGGGTGGAGCTGCACTTCCTGTTGATTTTCCAGTAGCTCTAGGGTGTAGCTGGACTCCCAGTTGGTTTCCCAATAACTCTTGGGTGGAACTGGACTCCCAGTTGATTTCCCATAGCTCTAGGGTGGAGCTGGATTCCCAGTTGTTTTCCCAGTAGTTCTGGGGTGGAGCTGTACTTCCAGTAGGTTTCCCAGTAACTCTCGGGTGGAGCTGGACTCCCAGTTGATTTCCCAGTAGCTCCAGGGTTGAGCTGCACTTCCAGTTGGTTTCCCAGTAGCTCTTGGGTGGAACTGGACTCCCAGTTGATTTTCCTGTAACTCTAGAGTGGAGCAGGACTCCCAGTTAGTTTCCCAGCAACTCGAGGGTGGTGCTGGACTCCCAGTTGGTTTCCCAGTAGCTCTGGGGTGGAGCTGGACTCCCAGTTGATTTCCCAGTAGCTCTAGGGTGTAGCTGGACTCCCAGTTGTTTTCCCAGTAGCTCTGGGGTGGAGCTGGACTCCCAGTAGGTTTCCCAGTAACTCTAGGGTGGAGCTGGACTCCCAGTTGATTTCCCAGTAGCTCTTGGGTGGAGCTGGACTCCCAGTTGATTTCCCAGTAACTCTAGGGTGGAGCTGGGCTCCCAGTTGATTTACCAGTAAATCTAGGGTGGAGCTGGACTCCCAGTTGATTTCCCAGTAGCTCCAGGGTGGAGCTGCACTTCCTGTTGATTTCCCAGTAGCTCCAGGGTGTAGCTGGACTCCCAGTTGGTTTCCCAATAACTCTTGGGTGTAACTGGACTGCCAGTTGATTTCCCAGCAGCTCTAGGGTGGAGCTGGACTCCCAGTTGATTTCCCAGTAACTCTAAGGTCGAGCTGGACTCCCAGTTGTTTCCCCAGCAGCTCTCCAGTGGAGCTGGACTCCTAGTTAGTTTCCCAGTAACTCTAGGGTGGTGCTGGACTCCCAGTTGGTTTCCCAGTAGCTCTAGGGTGGAGCTGGCCTCCCAGTTGATTTCCCAGTAGCTATAGGGTGTAGCTGGACTCCCAGTTGATTTCCCAGTAGCTCTAGAGTGGAGCTGGACTCCCAGTTGGTTTCCCAGTAGCTCTATAGTGGAGCTGGACTCCCAGTTGATTTCCCAGTAGCTCTAGGGTGTAGCTGGACTGCCAGTTTTTTTCCCAGTAGCTCTGGGGAGGAGCTGGACTCCCAGTTGATTTCCCAGTAACTCTAGGGTGGAGCTGGATCCCAGTTGGTTTCCCAGTAGCTCTGGAGTGGAGCTGGACTCCCAGTTGGTTTCCCAGTAACTCCAGGGTGAAGCTGGACTCCCAGTTGGTTTCCCAGTCGCTCTGGAGTGGAGCTGGACTCCCAGTTGATTTCCCAGTCGCTGTAGAGTGGAGCTGGACTCCCAGTTGGTTACCCAGTAGCTCTTGAGTGGAGCTGGACTCACTGTTGATTTCCCAGTAACTCTAGGGTGGAGCTGGACTCCCAGTAGGTTTCCCAGTAACTCTAGGGTGGTGCTGGACTCCCAGTTGATTTCCCAGTAGCTCTAGGGTGGAGCTGGACTCCCAGTTGGTTTCCCTGTAGCTCTGGGGTGGAGCTGGACTCCCAGTTGATTTCCCAGTAAAACTAGGGTGGAGCTGGACTCCCAGTTGATTTCCCAGTAACTCTAGGCTGGAGCTGGACTCCCAGTTGTTTCCCCATAGCTCTCGGGTGGAGCTGGACTCCCAGTTGATTTCCCAGTAGCTCTCGAGTGGAGCTGGACTCCCAGTTGATTTCCCAGTAGCTCCAGGGTGTAGCTGGACTGCCAGTTGTTTTCCCAGTAGCTCTGGGGTGGAGCTGGACTCCCAGTTGATTTCCCAGTAACTCTAGGGTGGAGCTGGACTCCCAGTTGATTTCCCAGTAACTCTAGGGTGGAGTTGGACTCCCGGTTGATTTCCCAGTAACTCTAGCGTGGAGCTGGACTCCCAGTTGACTTCCCAGTAACTCTAGGGTGTAGCTGGACTCCCAGATGTTTTCCCAGTAGTTCTGGGTTGGAGCTGGACTCCCAGTAGGTTTCCCAATAACTCTCGGGTGGAACTGGACTCCCAGTTGATTTCCCAGTAGCTCTCGGGTGGAGCTGGACTTCCAGTTGATTGCCCAGTAACTCTATGGTGGAGCTGGACTCCCAGTTGTTTCCCCATAGCTCTAGGGTGGAGCTGGATGACCAGTTGATTTCCCAGTAGCTCTCGAGTGGAGCTGGACTCCCAGTTAGTTTCCCAGTAGCTCTAGGGTGGAGCTGGCCTCCCAGTTGATTTCCCAGTAGCTCCAGGGTGGAGCTGCACTTCCTGTTGATTTCCCAGTAGCTCTCGGGTGTAGCTGGACACCCAGTTGGTTTCCCAATAACTCTTGGGTGGAACTGGACTCCCAGTTGATTTCCCATAGCTCTAGGGTGGAGCTGGATTCCCAGTTGTTTTCCCAGTAGTTCTGGGGTGGAGCTGTACTTCCAGTAGGTTTCCCAGTAACTCTCGGGTGGAGCTGGACTCCCAGTTGATTTCCCAGTAGCTCCAGGGTTGAGCTGCACTTCCAGTTGGTTTCCCAGTAGCTCTTGGGTGGAGCTGGACTCCCAATTGATTTTCCTGTAACTCTAGAGTGGAGCCGGACTCCCAGTTAGTTTCCCAGCAACTCGAGGGTGGTGCTGGACTCCCAGTTGGTTTCCCAGTAGCTCTGGGGTGGAGCTGGACTCCCAGTTGATTTCCCAGTAGCTCTGGGGTGGAGCTGGACTCCCAGTAGGTTTCCCAGTAACTCTGGGGTGGAGCTGGACTCCCAGTTGATTTCCCAGTAGCTCTTGGGTGGAGCTGGACTCCCAGTTGATTTCCCAGTAACTCTAGGGTGGATTTGGACTCCCGGTTGATTTCCCAGTAACTCTAGGGTGGAGCTGGGCTCCCAGTTGATTTACCAGTAAATCTAGGGTGGAGCTGGACTCCCAGTTGATTTCCCAGTAGCTCCAGGGTGGAGCTGCACTTCCTGTTGATTTCCCAGTAGCTCTAGGGTGTAGCTGGACTCCCAGTTGGTTTCCCAATAACTCTTGGGTGTAACTGGACTGCCAGTTGATTTCCCAGTAGCTCTGGGGTGTAGCTGGACTGCCAGTTGTTTTCCCAGTAGCTCTGGGGAGGAGCTGGACTCCCAGTTGATTTCCCAGTAACTCTAGGGTGGAGCTGGATCCCAGTTGGTTTCCCAGTAGCTCTGGAGTGGAGCTGGACTCCCAGTTGGTTTCCCAGTAACTCTCAGGTGGAGCTGGACTCCCAGTTGATTTCCCAGTAACTCTAGGGTGGAGCTGGACTCCCGGTTGATTTCCCAGTAACTCTCGGGTGGAGCTGGACTCCCCGTTGATTTCCCTGTAACTCTTGGGTGGAGCTGGACTCCTAGTTGCTTTCCCAGTAACTCTAGGGTGTAGCTGGAGTCCCAGTTGATTTTCCAGTAGCTCGAGGGTGGAGCTGGACTCACAGTAGGTTTCCCAGTCACTCTTGGGTTGAGCTGGAGTCCCAGTTGATTTCCCAGTAGCTCTAGGGTGGAGCTGGACTCCCAGTTGGTTTCCCAGTAGCTCTTGGGTGGAGCTGGAATCCCTGGTTTCCCAGTAGTTCTGGGTTGGAGCTGCACTCCCAATAGGTTTCCCAGTAACTCCAGGGTGGAGCTGGACTCCCGGTTGATTTCCCAGTAACTCTAGTGTGGAGTTGGACTCCCGCTTGATTTCCCAGTAACTCTAGGGTGGAGCTGGACTCCCAGTTGATTTCCCAGTAACTCTAGTGTGTAGCTGGACTCCCAGATGGTTTCCCAGTAGTTCTGGGTTGGAGCTGCACTCCCAGTTGATTTCCCAGTAACTCGAGGGTGGAGCTGGACTCCCAGTTGATTTCCCAGTAGCTCTCGGGTGGAGCTGGACTTCCAGTTGATTGCCCAGTAACTCTAGGGTGGAGCTGGACTCCCAGTTGATTTCCCAGTAGCTCCAGGGTGGAGCTGCACTTCCAGTTGATTTCCCAGGAATTCTAGGGTGGAACTGGACTCCCAGTTGATTTCTCAGTAGCTCCAGAGTGGAGCTGGACTCCCAGTTAGTTTCCCAGTAACTCTAGGGTGGTTCTGGACTCCCAGTTGATTTCCCAGTAGCTCTCGGGTGGAGCTGGACTTCCAGTTGATTGCCCAGTAACTCTGGGGTGGAGCTGGACTCCCAGTTGATTTCCTAGTAGCTCCGGGGTGGAGCTGCACTTCCAGTTGATTTCCCAGAAATTCTAGGGTGGAACTGGACTCCCAATTGGTTTCCCAGTAGCTCTAGGGTGGAGCTGGCCTCCCAGTTGATTTCCCAGTTGCTCTAGGGTGTAGCTGGACTCCCAGTTGGTTTCCCAGTAGTTCTGGGGTGGACCTGGACTCCCAGTTGATTTCCCAGTAACTCTCAGGTGGAGCTGGACTCCCTGTTGATTTCCCAGTAACTCTAGGGTGGAGCTGGACTCCCAGTTGCTTTCCCAGTAACTCTAGGGTGGAGCTGGAGTCCCAGTTGATTTCCCAGTAGCTCTAGGGTGGAGCTGGACTCACAGTAGGTTTCCCAGTAACTCTAGGGTGGAGCTGGAGTCTCAGTTGATTTCCCTGTAACTCTGGGGTGGAGCTGGACTCCCAGTTGGTTTCCCAGTAGCTCTTGGGTGGAGCTGGACTCCCCGTTGATTTCCCAGTAACTCTAGGATGGAGCTGGACTCCCGGTTGATTTCCCAGTAACTCTCGGGTGGAGCTGGACTCCCAGTTGATTTCCCAGTAACTCTCGGGTGGAGCTGGACTCCCAGATGGTGTCCCAGTAGCTCTGGGTTTTAGCTGGACTCCCAGTAGGTTTCCCAGTAACTCTAGGGTGGAGCTGGACTCCCAGTTGATTTCCCAGTAGCTCTAGGGTGGAGCTGGACTTCCAGTTGATTTCCCAGTAATTCTAGGGTGGAGCTGGACTCCCAGTTGGTTTCCCAATAACTCTCGGGTGGAACTGGACTCCCAGTTGATTTTCCAGTCGCTCTAGGGTGGAGCTGGACTCCCAGTTGGTTTCCCAGTAGCTCTTGTGTGGAGCTGGAATCCCAGTTGATTTCCCAGTAACTCCAAGGTGGAGCTGGACTCCCAGTTGATTTCCCAGTAACTCTCGGGTGGAGCTGTACTCCCAGTTGATTTCCCTGTAACTCTAGGGTGGAGCTGGACTCCCAGTTGATTTCCCAGTAACTCTCGGGTGGAGCTGGACTCCCAGTTGATTTCCCAGTAGCTCTAGGGTGAAGCTGGACTCCCAGTTGGTTTCCCATAACTCTAGGGTGGAGCTGGACTCCCAGTTTGTTTCCCAGTAGCTCTGGAGTGGAGCTGGACTCCTAGTTGGTTTCCCAGTAACTCTAGGGTGGAGCTGGATTTCCTGTTGATTTCCCAGTAACTCTCGGGAGGAGCTGGACTCCCAGTTGGTTTCCCAATAACTCTCGGGTGGAACTGAACTCCCAGTTGATTTCCCAGTAACTCTCGGGTGGAGCTGGACTCCCAGTTGATTTCCCAGTAGCTCTAGAGTCGAGCTGGACTCCCAGTTGGTTTCCCAGTAGCTCTCGAGTGGAGCTGGACTCCCAGTTAGTTTCCCAGTAACTCAAGGGTGGAGCTGGATTCCCAGTTGATTTCCCAGTAACTCCAGGGTGGAGCTGGACTCCCGGTTGATTTCCCAGTAACTCTAGGGTGGATCTGGACTCCCAGTTGATTTCCCAGTAACTTTAGGGTGGAGCTGGACTCCCAGATGGTGTCCCAGTAGCTCTGGGTTGGAGCTGGACTCCCAGTAGGTTTCCCAGTAACTCTAGGGTGGAGCTGGACTCCCAGTTGATTTCCCAGTAGCTCTAGGGTGGAGCTGGACTTCCAGTTGATTTCCCAGTAACTCTAGGGTGGAGCTGGACTCCCAGATGGTATCCCAGTAGCTCTGGGTTGGAGCTGGACTCCCAGTTGGTTTCCCAATAACTCTAGGGTGGAACTGGACTCCCAGTTGATTTCCCAGTCGCTCTCGGGTGGAGCTGGTCTCCCATTCGGTTTCCCAGTAGCTCTTGGGTGGAGCTGGAATCCCAGTTGATTTCCCAGTAACTCCAAGGTGGAGCTGGACTCCCAGTTGATTTCCCAGTAACTCTCGGGTGGAGCTGGACTCCCAGTTGATTTCCCAGTAGCTCTCGAGTGGAGCTGGACTCCCGGTTAGTTTCCCAGTAACTCTCGGGTGGAGCTGGATTCCCAGTTGATTTCCCAGTAACTCCAGGGTGGAGCTGGACTCCCAGTTGATTTCCCAGTAGCTCTAAGGTGTAACTAGACTCCCAGTTGATTTCCCAGTAGCTCTAAGGTGTAACTAGACTCCCAGTTGATTTCCCAGTAGCTCTAGGTTACAGAGCTGGAATCCGATGACAGTGATAAAGGATTGATTGACAGTCCAGTTGAACTCCTGGTGCGTTTGGTGGGGTTTGACTTGTAAAGGAGCACGGGGTCAGTGTAATTCAGGAAAGGGAATATTCTGCCAGCTCACAGAGAACAACACGATGCGTGTGGAGGTCGAGGGATCTATTCCCTGATGTTAACTTGGTGAAGCAAGACCTGGGACGTTTGAACTCCCCGGCCTCATTTCAATGCAACAGGTCCGACTCCTGCCCGAACTCGTGTCAATGACCTGAGGCGGGTGAGTGCGACAGCGGGGAGGAGGTGGAGAGCCTGGAGTGGGGGAGGCATTAGGTTTGCTTGTGGGGCCAGGAGCAACACTCCTGCACTTACTTGGCCCACAGAAAACCTTTAAAAAATTCTAAAAATCACTTACCTTCTTGGCCCTCTTCTGGACCTGCTGCCTGTGGGGCTGGGTCACCCTGGCAAGGCCAGTATCAGGCGCCAACCTCGTCACACGACGTTAAAATAGAGTCAGGGTCAGATTGATGTCATCAGACCCCGACCCCTGGGGCCAAGGCCTCACATGGCAACCGGAATAGTGCCTGTTAAAATGGCACCCGGCGAGAGGCCTTTTGAGATCAAAAGGATTAAAACTGCAACGTGCTGCCGCTATCATAATCCCCCTGGACGGCCCGTGCTGGAGGAGGGGGGGATTGGGAGTTATAAACAGGCAACGTGTCTCAGGTGGGACCCGTTATCCTTCTGTTGCCGTGCTGAATGCGAGAGAGTTATTCCCGTTTGGGCGCGTGAAAATGGTTTCTGCCGAACTTGCGCCAAAGCTGGAGATGTGGCCAGGACAATCCGTCAGGAGATCGAAGGTGAATAAATCCATCGGACACTGTGGTACCGATCACTGCGGCAGGCAGATGGTTTCTGTCTCCACAGGCACACGGGCTAATTGGAGAAGTAACCAGAGGGGAGATGAAGAAACATTTTTTTACACAGCCAGTTGTTATGATCTGGAATTCACTGCCTGAAAGGGCGGTGGAAGCAGATTCAATAGTAACTTTATAACTCCACATCATAACTTTCAAAAGGGCATTGGATAAATACTTGAAAGGAAAATATTTGCAGGACTATGGGGAAAGAACAGGGGGTGTGAGGCTAATTGGATAGCTCTTTAAAAGAGCCAGCACAGGCACAATGGGCCGAACGGCCTCCTTCTATGCTGTCTGATTCCATGATTCAAAGCTCATCACCCATGTTCCCACAGCACTGAACTGGAAGGGGACAGGAGGCAAAGTGACAACATGAGGAGCAGGCTGCGATGTCCCTGTCATCGCTGAGCATTTGCCAAGAACATAGTATAATTGCTCTTTATTTCTCAGCGCTGATGGGAATGTTGATCGCAGCGAGCAGTGAGGTGGCGTGACTGAACTCGTAGCCAGTCCTCAATTGGTATGTTCATTTGTTTCCTCTTGTGTGAATTTCTGGCTCATCGGGTGAGGGATTCGGCCTGGGGAATGGTCGAGTGAGCAATCCAGTCACCCAGGGTCACCATGAAACACTCCCAGGGCAGGTACAGCACGGGTTAGATACAGAGTAAAGCTCCCTCTACACTGTCCCATCAAACACTCCCAGGGCAGGTACAGCACGGGTTAGATACAGAGTAAAGCTCCCTCTACACTGTCCCATCAAACACTCCCAGGGCAGGTACAGCATGGGTTAGATACAGAGTAAAGCTCCCTCTACACTGTCCCATCAAACACTCCCAGGGCAGGTACAGCATGGGTTAGAAACAGAGTAAAGCTCCCTCTACACTGTCCCATAAACACTCCCAGGGCAGGTACAGCATGGGTTAGATACAGAGTAAAGCTCCCTCTACACTGTCCCATCAAACACTCCCAGGGCAGGTACAGCACAGGTTAGATACATAGTAAAGCTCCCTCTACACTGTCCCATCAAACGCTCCCAGGGCAGGTACAGCATGGGTTAGATACAGAGTAAAGCTCCCTCGACACTATCCTGTCAAACACTCTCAGGGCAGGTACTGCACGGGTTAGATACAGAGTAAAGTTCCCTCTACACTGTCCCATCAAACACTCCCAGAGCAGGTACAGCATGGGTTGGATACAGAGTAAAGCTCCCTCTACTATCCAGTAAGGGCAAAATGTTGACTTGTGACATTTAAATTTTTTTTTTATTATTCATGGGATGTGGGCGTCGCTGGCGAGGCCAGCATTTATTGCCCATCCCTAATTGCCCTTGAGAAGGTGGTGGTGAGCCACCTTCATGAACCGCTGCAGTCCGTGTGGTGAAGGTTCTCCCACAGTGCTGTTAGGAAGGGAGTTCCAGGATTTTGACCCAGTGACGATGAAGGAACGGCCGATATATTTCCAAGTCGGGATGGTGTGTGACTTGGAGGGGAACGTGCAGGTGGTGTTGTTTCCATGTGCCTGCTGCTCTTGTCCTTCTAGGTGGTAGAGGTCACGGGTTTGGGAGGTGCTGTCGAAGAAGCCTTGGCGAGTTGCTGCAGTGCATCCTGTGGATGGTACACACTGCAGCCACTGTGCACCGGTGGTGAAGGGAGTGAATGTTTAGGGTGGTGGATGGGGTGCCAATCAAGCGGGCTGCTTTGTCCTGGATGGTGTCGAGCTTCTTGAGTGTTGTTGGAGCTGCACTCATCCAGGCAAGTGGAGAGTATTCCATCACACTCCTGACTTGTGCCTTGTAGATGGTGGAAAGGCTTTGGGGAGTCAGGAGGTGAGTCACTCGCCGCAGAATACCCAGCCTCTGACCTGCTCTTTTAGCCACAGTATTTATATGGCTGGTCCAGTTAAGTTTCTGGTCAATGGTGACCCCCAGGATGTTGATGTTTGGGGATTCGGCGATGGTAATGTGCCATTGAATGTCAAGGGGAAGTGGTTAGACTCTCTCTTGTTGGAGATGGTCATTGCCTGGCACTTATCTGGCGCGAATGTTACTTGCCACTTCTGAGCCCAAGTCTGGATGTTGTCCAGGTCTTGCTGCATGCGGGCTCGGACTGCTTCATTATCTGAGGGGTTGCGAATGGAACTGAACACTGTGCAATCATCAGTAAACATCCCCATTTCTGACCTTATGAAAGAGGGAAGGTCATTGATGAAGCAGCTGAAGATGGTTGGGCCTCGGACACTGCCCTGAGGAACTCCTGCAGCAATGTCCTGGGGTTGAGATGATTGGCCTCCAACAACCACTACCATCTTCCTTTGTGCTTGGTATGACTACAGGCACTGGAGAGTTTTCCCCCTGATTCCCATTGACTTCAATTTTACTTGGGCTCCTTGGTACCACACTCGGTCAAATGCTGCCTTGATGTCAAGGGCAGTCACTCTCACCTCACCTCTGGAATTCAGCTCTTTTGTCCATGTTTGGACCAAGGCTGTAATGAGGTCTGGAGCCGAGTGGTCCTGGCGGAACCCAAACTGAGCATCGGTGAGCAGGTTATTGGTGAGTAAGTGCCGCTTGATAGCACTGTCGACGACACCTTCCATCACTTTGCTGATGAATGAGAGTAGACTGATGGGGTGGTAATCGGCCGGATTGGATTTGTCCTGCTTTTTGTGGACAGGACATACCTGGGCAATTTTCCACATTGTCGGGTAGATGTCAGTGTTGTAGCTGTACTGGAACAGCTTGGCTAGAGGCGCAGCTAGTTCTGGAGCACAAGTCTTCAGTACTACAGCCGGGATGTTGTCGGGGCCAAAGCCTTTGCTGTATCCAGTGCACTCAGCCGTTTCTTGATATCACGTGGAGTGAATCGATTTGGCTGAAGACTGGCTTCTGTGATGGTGGGGATATCGGGAGGAGGCCAAGATGGATCATCCACTCGGCACTTCTGGCTGAAAATGGTTGCAAACGCTTCAGCCTTGTCTTTTGCACTCACGTGCTGGACTCCGTCATCATTGAGGATGGGGATGTTTGCAGAGCCTCCTCCTCCTGTTAATTGTTTAATTGTCCACCACCATTCACGACTGGATGTGGCAGGACTGCAGAGCTTTGATCTGATCCGTTGGTTGTGGAATCACTTAGCTCTGTCTATAGCATGTTGCTTCCGCTGTTTAGCATGCATGTAGTCCTGAGTTGTAGCTTCACCAGGTTGGCACCTCATTTTTCGGTACGCCTGGTGCTGCTCCTGGCATGCTCTTCTACACTCCTCATTGAACCAGGGTTGATCCCCTGGCTTGTTGGTAATGGTAGAGTGAGGAATATGCTGGGCCATGAGGTTACAGATTGTGCTGGAATACAATTCTGCTGCTGCTGATGGCCCACAGCGCCTCATGGATGCCCAGTTTTGAGCTGCTAGATCCATTCTGAATCTATCCCATTTAGCCCGGTGGTAGTGCCACACAACACGTTGGATGGCGTTCTCAGTGTGAAGACAGGACTTCGTCTCCATGAGGACTGTGCGGTGGTCACTCCTACCAATACTGTCATGGACAGATGCATCTGCGACAGGTAGATTGGTGAGGACGAGGTCAAGTAAGTTTTTCCCTCGTGTCGGTTCGCTCACCACCTGCCGCAGGCCCAGTCTAGCAGCTATGTCCTTCAGGACTCGGCCAGCTCGGTCAGTAGTGGTGCTACCGAGCCACTCTTGGTGATGGACATTGAAGGCCCCCACCCAGAGTACATTTTGTGCCCTTGCTACCCTCAGTGCTTCCTCCAAGTGATGTTCAACATGGTGGAGGACTGATTCATCAGCTGAGGGAGGACGGTAGGTGGTAATCAGCAGGAGGTTTCCTTGCCCATGTTTGACCCGATGCCATGAGATTTCATGGGGTCCAGAGTCAATGTTGAGGACTCCCAGGGCCACTCCCTCCTGACTGTATATAACTACCGCCACCTCTGGTGGGTCTGCCCTGCCGGTGGGACAGGACATACCCAGGGATGGTGATGGAAGATTCTGGGACGTTGCCTGAAAGGTATGATTCTGTGAGTATAGCTATATCATGCTGTTGTTTGACTAGTCTGTGGGACAGCTCTCCCAATTTTGGCACAAGTCCCTAGATGTTAGTGAGGAGTACTTTGCAGGGTCGACTTGGGAGAAAAGACCAACTCAAAGTGAGGCCCTGTCCAGAGTGATCCACTGTCCAGAGTGATCCCCTGTCCAGGGTCAGGGCCTGTACAGGGTGAGCTCCTGACAAGAGGGAGTCCCTGTTCAGAATGAGGCCCTGAACAGGGTGAGGCCCAGTCCAGAGTGAGGCCCTGAACAGGGTGAGGCCCGGTCCAGAGTGAGGCCTTGTCCAGAGTAAGGCCCTGAACAGGGTGAGTTCCTGTCCAGAGTGACATTTTATCTCATTGAAACATATTAAATTCTGACAGGGCTAGACAGGGAGGATGTTTCCCCTGGCTGGGGGGGGTCCAGAACAAGTGGTCATCGTCTCAGGATACGGGGTAGGACAGTTAGGACTGAGATGAGGAGAAATTTCTTCACTCAGAGGGTGGTGAACCTGTGGAATTCTCTACCACAGAAGGCTGTGGAGGCCAAGTCACTGAATATATTTAAGAAGGAGCTAGATAGATTTCTAGACACAGAAGGCATCAAGGGTATGGGGAGAGAGCGGGAATATGGTATTGAGATAGAGGATCAGCCATGATCATATTGAATGGCGGAGCAGGATCGAAGGGCCGAATGGCCTACTCCTGCTCCTATTTTCCATGTTTCTCTGTTTCTATGTGAGCCCCTGTCCAGGGTGAGGCCTTGGACAGGGTGAGGCCCTGTCCAGAGTGAGTTCTAAGAGAGACAGAGTTAAGTCGAACTACATTAACGCAGCCTCGTGGTCAGTCTTTCACAGAGTGAGGCCTTGCCCAGAGGGTCTGTGTGCAGGTCCCTGATGAGTCTGGATACTCTGGGGTCTCCCCTTCATAGAATCATAGGAACTTTACAGCACAGAAGGAGGCCATTCGGCCCATCATGTCTGTGCCGGCCAAAAAAGAGCTATCCAGTTTAATCCCACTTTCCAGCACTTGGTCTGTAGCCCTGTAGGTTACGACACTTCAGGTGCACATCCAGGTACTTTTTAAGTGAGTTGAGGGTTTCTGCCTCTCCCACCCTCTCAGGCAGTGAGTTCCAGACCCCACCTCCCTCTGGGTGAAAAAATATCTCCTCAGCTCCCCTCTAATCCTTCTACCAATCACTTTAAATCTATGCCCCCTGGTTATTGACTTCTCTGCTGAGGGAAATAGGTCCTCCCTGTCCACTCTATCTTGGCCCCTCATAATTTTATTCCCCTCAATTAAATCTCCCCTCAGCCTCCTTTGTTCCAAAGAGAACAACCCCAGCCTATCCAATCTTTCCTCATAACTAAAATTCTCCAGTCCTGGAAACATCCTCATAAATCTCCTCTGTACCCTCTCGAGTGCAATCACATCTTTCCTGTAATGTGGTGACTTGAATTGTACACAGTACTCAAGCTGTGGCCTAACCAGTGTTTTATACAGTTCCAGCATAACCTCCCTCCTCTTATATTCTATTGTAAGGAATCTTACAACACCAGGTTATAGTCCAACAGTTTTATTTGAAAATCACAAGCTTTCGGAGATTATCTCCTTTGTCAGGTGAGTGAGTGAAAGGTTCTCAAATCGCATATTCTATGCCTCGGCTAATAAAGGAAAGTATCCCGTATGCCTTTTTAACCACCTTATCTACCTGTCCTGCTACCTTCAGGGATCTGTGGACATGCATTCCAAGGTCCCTCTGTTCCTCTATACCTCTCAGTATCCTCCCATTTACTGTGTATTCCCTTGCCTTGTTTGCCCTCCCCAAATGCATTACCTCACACTTCTCCAGATTGAAATCCATTTGCCACTTTTCTGCCCACCTGACCAGTCCATTGATATCTTCCTGCAGTCTACAGCTTTCCTCCTCACTATCAACCACACGGCCATTTTTTGTATCATCTGCAAACTTCTTAATCATACCCCCTAAGTTCAAATCATTAATATATATCACAAAAAGCAAGGGACCTGGTACTGAGCCCTGCGGAACCCCACTGGAAACAGCCTTCCAGTCACAATAACACCCATCGACCATTACCCTTTGCTTCCTGCCACTGAGCCAATTTTGGATCCAACTTGCCACTTTCCCTTTGGTCCCATGGGCTTGTACTTTTTTGACCAGTCTGCCACGTGGGACCTTGTCAAAAGCCTTGCTAAAATCCATGTAGACTACACCAATTGCGCTACCCTCATCGACCCTCCTTGTTACCTCCTCAAAAATTCAATCAAGTTAGTTAGACATGACCTCCCCTTAACAAATCCGCGCTGACTGTCCTTGATTAACCCGTGCCTTTCTAAGTGACGGTTTATCCTGACCCTCAGAACTGATTCCAATAATTTGCCCACCACCGAGGTTAGACTGACTGGCCTGTAATTACTATTCCTCGCTCCCTTTTTAAACAACGCTATGACATTAGCAGCCCTCCAGTCCTCCGGCACCGCGCCTGTATCCAGTGAGGATTGGAAAATTGAAGACTGACTGGACTTCTCGTACCTGTGTCAGAGTATCTGTGATATGGTGATAGCCTTGTTAAACAAGCTACTGTTTGTGATCAGAACCATTTCTTTTGGTAATTGTTTAAACAAGATAAATCAGTTTGTGTGTAATCTGGTGACATTTAAGTATCTTTAATAACATTCTTTGAGAATTAGTGACTCATTCATCGGGAGTAAACAGTTTTTCCCCTCGTACTTGGCAAAAACATCGCAGGCATCCCACGTTCAGCCTGATACACGACCAGCACAATAAAGCCTTTGAACGTCTGTCTCCTTTGTGTTTTCCTACAAAAGGAACAGTATTTAATAACAAGAAATCAGGCCACAAATCCGCTTTGTGATTCCCAGCGAAGCATTTGGCAACAGTGGAGAGACGAACTGGCCTCGTTGTCAGGAATGAATCAAAGCGGCCCAGATCTCAGGCCTCCTCCTGTGAGCGAAGCCTCGTCTCACCTGATACCCGGTGTCGGCTGAAAGGGCTGCCAACAGAGCGCTGCGGAGGTGCCGAGCTCGAGTCCCAGTCGGTGCTGACTGCCCTTGCTGGTGCCTCAATGAACTCCAGTGTCACCTGGGTGCGGGAGGTCACTTTCTGACGGCCATCGACTCCTGACTCTCACCGTCGGCAGGTCTTCCTTCGGGGCGTTCAAGTGCGCGTTGGTGCCACTTCACCCTTGACTTCATGCTCATGTTTGGACGGGCCCACCCTCCTCCTGTTGGCATCGTCACTCCTTGCCGTCAGCCTGGGCCACCCCATACTTGCCATGAGCCTCCTCATCCTTGTACTGCTCCAGCTCGCCGCTGTTCTGCCCTTTTGAAGCCTCGAGTTAAGCACTTTTATTTGGCGCTCACTGTCCTTATCCTTTCCCTCCACTGCCCAGACAAGCCAAGGACCCCGGCTGAAGCGTATAGTTCAGGCTAAAACTACAGGTCGGACTTATTGGAAGAGAGAAATTTAAACAGAATCACAAATAAGCCAGCAGATAAACAGTAAAGCCGCACTCAACTCACACGAATACTTCAAACAATTCGCCGGACCAAAGTAACAAAGTGGCCAATTTTAATTCACCATGGGCTTTAGGCGGAAAACAGCGCCGGCAAATTAATTTCCCGCCCGTCTGTGGCAGAATAAGGCATCGGCAATTTTAACTGCCGGGCCTCATCGCCATGTCACTGGTTGAGCTTCTGCCCAGACGGGAAATGAGCTGGAAGCTGCAGCTGGACTGTAGAAAGTCAGGTGACCCGGTGCCCGCTGACCTACATTGGCTCCCGGTCTAGCAACGCATTGAGTTTAACATTCTCACCCCTGTGTTCAAATCCCCTCATGGCCTCGCACCTCCCTGTCTCTGTAACCCCCTCCCTATCTCTGTAACCTCCTCCCTATCTCTGTAACCCCCTCCCTATCTCTGTAACCCCCTCCCTATCTCTGTAACCCCCTCCCTATCTCTGTAACCCCCTCCCTATCTCTGTAACCCCCTCCCTATCTCTGTAACCCCCTCCCTATCTCTGTAACCCCCGTCCCTATCTCTGTAACCCCCCTCCCTATCTCTGTAACCCCCTCCCTATCTCTGTAACCCCCCTCCCTATCTCTGTAACCCTCCTCCCTATCTCTGTAACCCCCCTCCCTATCTCTGTAACCCCCCTCCCGATCTCTGTAACCCCCTCCCTATCTCTGTAACCCTCCTCCCTATCTCTGTAACCCCCCTCCCTATCTCTGTAACCCCCCTCCCGATCTCTGTAACCCCCTCCCTATCTCTGTAACCTCCTCCCTATCTCTGTAACCCCCCTCCCTATCTCTGTAACCCCCTCCCTATCTCTGTAACCTCCTCCCTATCTCTGTAACCCCCCTCCCTATCTCTGTAACCCCCTCCCTATCTCTGTAACCCCCCTCCCTATCTCTGTAACCTCCTCCATATATCTGTAACCTCCTCCCTATCTCTGTAACCTCCTCCCTATCTCTGTAACCCCCTCCCTATCTCTGTAACCTCCTCCCTATCTCTGTAACCTCCTCCCTATCTCTGTAACCCCACTCCCTATCTCTGTAACCTCCTCCCTATCTCTGTAACCTCCTCCCTATCTCTGTAACCTCCTCCCTATCTCTGTAACCCCCTCCCTATCTCTGTAACCTCCTCCCTATCTCTGTAACCTCCTCCCTATCTCTGTAACCCCCTCCCTATCTCTGTAACCTCCTCCCTATCTCTGTAACCTCCTCCCTATCTCTGTAACCTCCTCCCTATCTCTGTAACCTCCTCCCTATCTCTGTAACCCCCTCCCTATCTCTGTAACCTCCTCCCTATCTCTGTAACCTCCTCCCTATCTCTGTAACCTCCTCCCTATCTCTGTAACCCCCCTCCCTATCTCTGTAACCCCACTCCCTATCTCTGTAACCCCCTCCCTATCTCTGTAACCCCCTCCCTATCTCTGTAACCTCCTCCCTATCTCTGTAACCTCCTCCCTATCTCTGTAACCTCCTCCCTATCTCTGTAACCCCCCTCCCTATCTCTGTAACCTCCTCCCTATCTCTGTAAACCCCCTCCCTATCTCTGTAACCTCCTCCCTATCTCTGTAACCCCCCTCCCTATCTCTATAACCCCCCCCCTATCTCTGTAACCCCCTCCCTATCTCTGTAACCCCCTCCCTATCTCTATAACCCCCCACTATCTCAGTAACCTCCTCCCTATCTCTATAACCCCCCCCCTATCTCTGTAACCCCCTCCCTATCTCTGTAACCCCCTCCCTATCTCTGTAACCCCCTCCCTATCTCTATAACCCCCCACTATCTCTGTAACCTCCTCCCTATCTCTATAACCCCCCCCCCCTATCTCTGTAAACCCCCTCCCTATCTCTGTAACCCCCTCCCTATCTCTGTAACCCTCCTCCCTATCTCTGTAACCCCCCCTCCCTAACTCTGTAACCCCCCTCCCTATCTCTGTAACCCCCCTCCCTATCTCTGTAACCCCCCTCCCTGTCTCTGTAACCCCCCTCCCTATCACTGTAACCCCCCTCCCTATCTCTGTAACCCCCCTCCCTATCTCTGTAACCCCCCTCCCTATCTCTGTAATCTCCTCCCTATCTCTGTAACCTCCTCCCTATCTCTGTAACCTCCTCCCTATCTCTGTAACCCCACTCCCTATCTCTGTAACCTCCTCCCTATCTCTGTAACCTCCTCCCTATCTCTGTAACCTCCTCCCTATCTCTGTAACCCCCTCCCTATCTCTGTAACCTCCTCCCTATCTCTGTAACCTCCTCCCTATCTCTGTAACCCCCTCCCTATCTCTGTAACCTCCTCCCTATCTCTGTAACCTCCTCCCTATCTCTGTAACCTCCTCCCTATCTCTGTAACCTCCTCCCTATCTCTGTAACCCCCTCCCTATCTCTGTAACCTCCTCCCTATCTCTGTAACCTCCTCCCTATCTCTGTAACCTCCTCCCTATCTCTGTAACCCCCCTCCCTATCTCTGTAACCCCACTCCCTATCTCTGTAACCCCCTCCCTATCTCTGTAACCCCCTCCCTATCTCTGTAACCTCCTCCCTATCTCTGTAACCTCCTCCCTATCTCTGTAACCTCCTCCCTATCTCTGTAACCCCCCTCCCTATCTCTGTAACCTCCTCCCTATCTCTGTAAACCCCCTCCCTATCTCTGTAACCTCCTCCCTATCTCTGTAACCCCCCTCCCTATCTCTATAACCCCCCCCCTATCTCTGTAACCCCCTCCCTATCTCTGTAACCCCCTCCCTATCTTATTAACCCCCCACTATCTCAGTAACCTCCTCCCTATCTCTATAACCCCCCCCCTATCTCTGTAACCCCCTCCCTATCTCTGTAACCCCCTCCCTATCTCTGTAACCCCCTCCCTATCTCTATAACCCCCCACTATCTCTGTAACCTCCTCCCTATCTCTATAACCCCCCCCCCTATCTCTGTAAACCCCCTCCCTATCTCTGTAACCCCCTCCCTATCTCTGTAACCCTCCTCCCTATCTCTGTAACCCCCCCTCCCTAACTCTGTAACCCCCCTCCCTATCTCTGTAACCCCCCTCCCTATCTCTGTAACCCCCCTCCCTGTCTCTGTAACCCCCCTCCCTATCACTGTAACCCCCCTCCCTATCTCTGTAACCCCCCTCCCTATCTCTGTAACCCCCCTCCCTATCTCTGTAACCCCCTCCCTATCTCTGTAACCCCCTCCCTATCTCTGTAACCCCCCTCCCTAACTCTGTAACCCCCCTCCCTAACTCTGTAACCCCCCTCCCTATCTCTGTAATCTCCTCCCTATCTCTGTAACCCCCCTCCCTATCTCTGTAACCCCCCTCCCTATCTCTGTAATCTCCTCCCTATCTCTGTAACCCCCCTCCCTATCTCTGTAACCCCCTTCCTATCTCTGTAACCCCCTCCCTATCTCTGTAACCTCCTCCCTATCTCTGTAACCTCCTCCCTATCTCTGTAATCTCCTCCCTATCTCTGTAACCCCCTCCCTATATCTGTAACCCCCTCCCTATCTCTGTAACCCCCTCCCTATCTCTGTAACCCCCTCCCTATCTCTGTAACATCCTCCCTATCTCTGTAACCTCCTCCCTATCTCTGTAATCTCCTCCCTATCTCTGTAACCCCCTCCCTATCTCTGTAACCCCCCTCCCTATCTCTGTAACCCCCTCCCTATCTCTGTAACCCCCTCCCTATCTCTGTAACCCCCTCCCTATCTCTGTAACCTCCTCCCTATCTCTGTAATCTCCTCCCTATCTCTGTAACCCCCCTCCCTATCTCTGTAACCTCCTCCCTATATCTGTAACCTCCTCCCTATCTCTGTGACCTCCTCCCTATCTCTGTGACCCCCCCCCCTATCTCTGTAACCCCCTCCCTGTCTCTGTAACCCCCTCCCTATCTCTGTGACCCCCCTCCCTATCTCTGTAACCCCCTCCTTATCTCTGTAACCCCCCCCTATCTCTGTAACACCCCTCCCTGTCTCTGTAACCCCCCCCCTATCTCTGTAACCCCCCTCCCTATCTCTGTAACACCCCTCCCTATCTCTGTAACCCCCCTCCCTATCTCTGTAACCCCCTCCTTATCTCTGTAACCCCCTCCCTATCTCTGTAACCCCCTCCCTATCTCTGTAACCCCCTCCTTATCTCTGTAACCCCCTCCCTATCTCTGTAACACCCTCCTTATCTCTGTAACCCCCTCCCTATCTCTGTAACCCCCTCCCTATCTCTGTAACCCCCCTCCCTATCTCTGTAACCCCCTCCCTATCTCTGTAACCCCCCTCCCTATCTCTGTAACCTCCTCCCTATCTCTGTAACCCCCCTCCCTATCTCTGTAACACCCCTCCCTGTCTCTGTAACCCCCTCCCTATCTCTGTAACCCCCTCCCTATCTCTGTAACCCCCACCCTATCTCTGTAACCTCCTCCCTATCTCTGTAACCCCCCTCCCTATCTCTGTAACCCCCTCCCTATCTCTGTAACCCCCCTCCCTATCTCTGTAACCCCCCTCCCTATCTCTGTAACCCCCCTCCCTATCTCTGTAACCCCCTCCCTATCTCTGTAACCCCCCTCCCTATCTCTGTAACCCCCCTCCCTATCTCTGTAACACCCCTCCCTGTCTCTGTAACCCCCCTCCCTATCTCTGTAACCCCCTCCCTATCTCTGTAACCCCCCTCCCTATCTCTGTAACCTCCTCCCTATCTCTGTAACCCCCCTCCCTATCTCTGTAACCCCCCTCCCTATCTATGTAACCCCCCTCCCTATCTCTGTAACCTCCTCCCCATCTCTGTAACCCTCCTCCCTATCTCTGTAACCCCCCTCCCTATCTCTGTAACCCCCCTCCCTATCTCTGTAACCCCCCTCCCTATCTCTGTAACCCCCCTCCCTATCTCTGTAACACCCCTCCCTGTCTCTGTAACCCCCCTCCCTATCTCTGTAACCCCCTCCCTATCTCTGTAACCCCCCTCCCTATCTCTGTAACCCCCTCCCTATCTCTGTAACCCCCCTCCCTATGTCTGTAACCTCCTCCCTATCTCTGTAACCCCCCTCCCTATCTCTGTAACACCCCTCCCTGTCTCTGTAACCCCCTCCCTATCTCTGTAACCCCCTCCCTAACTCTGTAACCCCCCTCCCTATCTCTGTAATCTCCTCCCTATCTCTGTAACCCCCCTCCCTATCTCTGTAACCCCCCTCCCTATCTCTGTAATCTCCTCCCTATCTCTGTAACCCCCCTCCCTATCTCTGTAACCTCCTCCCTATCTCTGTAACCCCCCTCCCTATCTCTGTAACCCCCCTCCCTATCTCTGTAACCCCCCTCCCTATCTCTGTAACCCCCTCCCTATCTCTGTAACCCCCCTCCCTATGTCTGTAACCTCCTCCCTATCTCTGTAACCCCCCTCCCTATCTCTGTAACACCCCTCCCTGTCTCTGTAACCCCCTCCCTATCTCTGTAACCCCCTCCCTAACTCTGTAACCCCCCTCCCTATCTCTGTAACCCCCCTCCCTATCTCTGTAACCCCCCTCCCTATGTCTGTAATCTCCTCCCTATCTCTGTAACCCCCCTCCCTATCTCTGTAACACCCCTCCCTGTCTCTGTAACCCCCTCCCTATCTCTGTAACCCCCTCCCTAACTCTGTAACCCCCCTCCCTATCTCTGTAACCCCCTCCCTATCTCTGTAACCCCCCTCCCTATCTCTGTAACCCCCCTCCCTATCTCTGTAACCTCCTCCCTATCTCTGTAACCCCCCTCCCTATCTCTGTAACCCCCCTCCCTATCTCTGTAACCCCCTCCCTATCTCTGTAACCTCCTCCCTATCTCTGTAACCCCCCTCCCTATCTCTGTAACCCCCCTCCCTATCTCCGTAACCCCCCTCCCTATCTCTGTAACCCCCTCCCTATCTCTGTGACCCCCCCCCTATCTCTGTAACCCACTCCCTGTCTCTGTAACCCCCTCCCTATCTCTGTGACCCCCCTCCCTATCTCTGTAACCCCCTCCTTATCTCTGTAACCCCCCTCCCTATCTCTGTAATCTCCTCCCTATCTCTGTAACCCCCCTCCCTATCTCTGTAACCCCCTCCCTATCTCTGTAACCCCCCTCCCTATCTCTGTAACCCCCTCCCTATCTCTGTAACCCCCCTCCCTATCTCTGTAACCCCCTCCCTATCTCTGTAACCCCCCTCCCTATCTCTGTAACCCCCCTCCCTATCTCTGTAACCCCCTCCCTATCTCTGTAACCCCCCTCCCTATCTCTGTCACCCCCCTCCCTATCTCTGTAACCCCCTCCCTATCTCTGTAACCCCCCTCCCTATCTCTGTAAACCCCTCCCTGTCTCTGTAACCCCCCTCCCTATCTCTGTAACCCCCTCCCTATCTCTGTAACCTCCTCCCTATCTCTGTAACCCCCCTCCCTATCTCTGTAACCCCCCTCCCTATCTATGTAACCCCCCTCCCTATCTCTGTAACCTCCTCCCCATCTCTGTAACCCTCCTCCCTATCTCTGTAACCCCCCTCCCTATCTCTGTAACCCCCCTCCCTATCTCTGTAACCCCCCTCCCTATCTCTGTAACCCCCTCCCTATCTCTGTAACCCCCTCCCTATCTCTGTAACCCCCCTCCCTATCTCTGTAACACCCCTCCCTGTCTCTGTAACCCCCCTCCCTATCTCTGTAACCCCCTCCCTATCTCTGTAACCCCCTCCCTATCTCTGTAACCCCCCTCCCTATCTCTGTAACCCCCCTCCCTATCTCTGTAACACCCCTCCCTGTCTCTGTAACCCCCTCCCTATCTCTGTAACCCCCTCCCTATCTCTGTAACCCCCCTCCCTATCTCTGTAACCCCCTCCCTATCTCTGTAACCCCCCTCCCTATCTCTGTAACCTCCTCCCTATCTCTGTAACCCCCTCCCAATCTCTGTAACCCCCCTCCCTATCTCTGTAACCCCCCTCCCTATCTCTGTAACCCCCTCCCTATCTCTGTAACCCCCCTCCCTATCTCTGTAACCCCCCTCCCTATCTCTGTAACACCCCTCCCTGTCTCTGTAACCCCCCTCCCTATCTCTGTAACCCCCTCCCTATCTCTGTAACCTCCTCCCTATCTCTGTAACCCCCCTCCCTATCTCTGTAACCCCCCTCCCTATCTCCGTAACCTCCTCCCCATCTCTGTAACCCTCCTCCCTATCTCTGTAACCCCCTCCCTATCTCTGTAACCCCCTCCCTATCTCCATAATCTCCTCCCTATCTCTGTTACCCCCTCCCTATCTCTGTAACCCCCCTCCCTATCTCTGTAACCCTCCTCCCTATCTCCGTAACCTCCTCCCTATCTCTGTAACCCCCCTCCCTATCTCTGTAACCCCCCTCCCTATCTATGTAACCCCCCTCCCTATCTCTGTAACCTCCTCCCCATCTCTGTAACCCTCCTCCCTATCTCTGTAACCCCCCTCCCTATCTCTGTAACCCCCTCCCTATCTCCGTAACCTCCTCCCCATCTCTCTAACCCTCCTCCCTATCTCTGTAACCCCCTCCCTATCTCTGTAACCCCCTCCCTATCTCCGTAATCTCCTCCCTATCTCTGTTACCCCCTCCCTATCTCTGTAACCCCCCTCCCTATCTCTGTAACCCTCCTCCCTATCTCCGTAACCTCCTCCCTATCTCTGTTACCCCCTCCCTATCTCTGTAACCTCCTCCCTATCTCTGTAACCTCGTCCCTATCTCTGTAACCTCCTCCCTATCTCTGTAACCCCCTCCCTATCTCTGTAACCTCCTCCCTATCTCTGTAACCTCCTCCCTATCTCTGTAACCCCCCTCCCTATCTCTGTAACCTCCTCCCTATCTCTGTAACCCCCCTCCCTATCTCTGTAACCCCCCTCCCTATCTCTGTAACCCCCCTCCCTATCTCCATAACCTCCTCTAGTCCTACAACCCTCCGAGATCTCTGCGCTCCTCCAATTCTGGCCTCTTCCATATCCCCGACTTTCATCGCTCCACCATTGGCGGCCGTGCCTTCAGCTTCCTCGGCCATGAGCTCTGGAATTCCCTCCCTAAACCTCTTTGCCTCCCTACCTCTCTCTCCTCATTTAAGTCGTTCCTTAAACCCACCTCTTTGACCAAGTTATTGTTCATCTGTCCTAATATCTCCTTATGTGACTTGGTGTCAAATTTTTGTCTGATTTACGCTCTTGTGAAGTGCCTTGGGACGTTTTACTGCATTAAAGGCTCTATATAAATGCAGCAGCTGCCCGCTGGACCTCGGGGAAGTGTGTGCTGATGGCCGTTTCCGTGGCGTGTTGTGGCCTGGAAGTTGGAGGAAGTCCAGGACAGGGGGAGGCCTAAACTTTCCTTATGAGGCCCAGAAGAGCACTCTTGCTCCAAAAGGGAAGGGGCACTCCACAACTCTGCATCTTCTCCCTTTTCCAGTATTTATCCAATTCCCTTTTGAAAGTTACTATTGAATCTGCTTCCACCGCCCTTTCAGGCCGTGAGTTCCAGATCATAATTCAATGTGTAAAACAAATGTCTCCTCATCTCCCCTCTGGTTCTTTTGCCAATGATCTTAAACCTGTGTGCTCTGGTTACCTGGTTACGAGTTTGAACCTGCGTCCCCTTATCCCACTCCTTCTTCCTCAACGGAGATGGCAAGTTGTGGGCCTTGTGATCTCACCTGTGCAGAATGTCTCACCTCATGGAGTCGTTGCCCCCTCACCCAACTCCCAAAGGTCAGGAGTGCAGTTGGCCGATACCACACAAGGACTCTCTCAGTCAGGGATTGATGGGCGTCGATGAGTACTGACTTGGCTCAATAGTTGGGCATCTCATCCCTGGATTCAAGCCCCACTTCAGGACTTCAGCACATGATCGAGTCTGACAGTCAAGCCAGGCTGAGCCGCAGTGTGGCACTTTATACGCATTTGTTCTCAGGAAGCTAACGAGTACCAAAGGGGGGCGTCCTCTGCGGACCACCAGTGCTTCAAAAGGCATTAAGATCAAACACAGACTGGCGTGGACAGACCGGGCAGGGGAGGCAGGCTGAGGGAACCACCTGGGGATTTACAACTAGCTGGCTGCTTTCATGGTAATTTGTTTCTGGTGTGATGTAGGATTTGAACTCGTGACTCATCGATTAAAAGAAAAACAAAGGCTTGTATTTATACAGCAACTTTCACCACCTCAGATTGTCCGAAAGCATTTACAGTCCATGGAATACCGTTGAAGTGTAGTCACTGTTGTAATGTAGGAAACACAGCAGGCAATTTATTTCAGTCTGTTTTAGTGATGTTGGTTGAGGGATAAAGATCGTCTGGGTCACGATCGAGAACGGCCCTGCTCATCTTCATTTAGTACCATGTGATCTTTTACATCTCATCCGAAAGATGTCACCTTCGACAGTGCAGCACTCCCTCAGTACTGACCCTCCGACAGTGCAGCACTCCCTCAGTACTGACCCTCCGACAGTGCAGCGCTCCCTCAGTACTGACCCTCCGACAGTGCAGCACTCCCTCAGTACTGACCCTCCGACAGTGCAGCACTCCCTCAGTACTGACCCTTCGACAGTGCAGCGCTCCCTCAGTACTGCCCCTCCGACAGTGCAGCACTCCCTCAGTACTGACCCTTCGACAGTGAAGCGCTCCCTCAGTACTGACCCTCCGACAGTGCAGCACTCCCTCAGTAGTGACCCTCCGACAATGCAGCGCTCCCTCAGTACTGACCCTCCGACAGTGCAGCACTCCCTCAGTACTGACCCTCCGACAGTGCAGCGCTCCCTCGGTACTGACCCTCCGACAGTGCAGCACTCCCTCAGTACTGCCCCTCTGACAGTGCAGCGCTCCCTCAGTACTGACCCTCCGACAGTGCAGCGCTCCCTCAGTACTGACCCTCCGACAGTGCAGCGCTCCCTCAGTACTGACCCTCCGACAGTGCAGCGCTCCCTCAGTACTGACCCTCCGACAGTGCAGCACTCCCTCAGTACTGCCCCTCTGACAGTGCTCGCTGGTCATTGCTCTCACCGCAGGGTCAGAGGGTCGTGGGTTCAAATCCCACTCCAAAGACTTAAGCCCATAATCCAGGCCGACACTCTCATTGCAGTACTGAGGGAGTGCTGCACTGTCAGAGGTGCCGTCTTTCGGATGAGACGTTAAACCGAGGCCCCGTCTGCCCTCTCAGGTGGATGTAAAGGATCCCACGGCCACGATTGGAAGAAGAGCAGGGGAGTTTTCCCCGGTGTTCTGGCCAATATTTATCCCTCAACCAACATCACTAAAATCAGATGATAAGGCCATTTATTTCATTGCTGTTTGTGGGATCTTGCTGTGCACAAAATGGCTGTGGCGCATCCTACATTACAACAGTGACTACAACGAACAATACTTCAGTGGCTGTTCAGCGCTTTGGGTCGTCCTGAGGTCATGAAAGGGGCTCTGGAAATGCAAGTCCTGCATTTCTTTCCTTTTAGTTTGAGTGTGTGATTTGGAGACGTTCCCTCAGCAGTCAGCCTCCGGCAGTGGCAGCTGTTTTGATGAGGAGGATCCCAGGTGCCTGAGCTGGGCAAGGCGGCGGTGGGGTAGAGGGGGGCGGCCATGTCCCTGAAGATGGGGACGAGCGACGAGTGCCCGAATCACGTCCCAGTCTGTCTCACGGGGAGAGCCTGAGCTGCATATCTTCAATCCCGCTGCTGCCTGTTGGGATCGAGTCTTTACTCTGCTCCCCACCTCCCTCGCCTCCCCTCCCCCTCGTGCCCCCTCACCTCCTCACCTCCCCCCTTCGCCTCCCCTCGTGCCCCCTCACCCCCTCACCTCCCCCCTTTGCCTCCCCTCCCCCTCGCCCCCATCACTTTCCCCCTCGCCCTCTCCCCCCTTTGCCCCCCTGCCTCACCTTCCCCCTCTCCCCCCTCACCTCCCACTTCGCCTCAACCTCCCCTTGCCCCTCTCGCCGCCCCTTCGCCTCCCCCTCCCCCTCACCCCCCCGCACCTCCCTCACCCCCCGCTTCACCCCTCTGATCCCCTCTCCCCCCCTCCCATTTACCTTCGCCCCCTCTTGCCTTACCCCCCTCGCCCTCCCCCCCTTTGCCCCCCTGCCTCACCCCCTCACTCCCTCAATCCCCTTGGCCCCCATTTCACCCCCCTGCCTCACCCTCTCCCCCCCCCCCCCCCTCCAGTCCTTCCTGTAACCTGGGACTGTATTGTGACTCTCAGTGTGTTGGCCAGGCCACCCTGGCAGACGGTGGAGAGAGGGTCATCGAGTTGATTGACCCTCGGCACTGAGGTGATTATTCACCGGGAAAGAACGAGGATCTGTTGCCAATCGGGAAAACAAAAGGGCCGTTCATTATTTAGCCGCTTACATTTTTTTGCTCCCCCCCCCAGAGACTGGTAAACAATAAAACAATAATTATGTAACGCAGATCTGCTCCGTGTGCGTGAGCAAAAACTCCACTTCGCACACAAAACGCCTCGGCCTCCCATCACTGCTGGGCTCATATAATGATCCATTTAATGGCTGGGGCTCTGGGGTGGGAGAGGGGGCGAACAGCGGGGAGGGGCTGGTTTGTTCTGGGAATGAATGGCTGTAACAGGATCTGTGCTCAGCTCGGAATCTCACAGCACAGCGATTCAGAGCCTGAAAGGAATTTGTTTTTGTGCAGGCCGCTCTTGGCTTTGTAAACACTGGTTCCAGGAAGGCTGCAAACCTGATATTATTAGTGAACTTCATGACATGGAATGGGGCGTTTTGGGGAGGAGGGAGAGGGGGAACAGAGGGCGAGGGCCTTCCAGCCGGCTGAGAAAGAAAGAAAATAACAAACTTGTATTTCTGTCGCCCCTTTCACGACCTCAGGATGTCCCAAAGTGCTTTACGACCAATGAAGGTCTCCCTGACCCCCTCCACTGGCTCTCCCTGACCCCCTCACACCAGCACAGGAGATTTTTAAAGTCTCAAAGGCTGTAAAATATTCACATTTTTGCTGATTTCAGTTCCTCAGGTTAAGTGGGTTGACTCCTCTGGTGACCTCAGGCCTCGCCCAGGGTGGGTTTGTGCCTGGGTGAGAGTGGGGTCAGATAGCCACCCATCCCCAATTATCCTGGAGACTCCAGAAATGAACGATTAACATCCCGGACTCTGTCCCGAGCTAAAATCCAGAGATAAATCAGAGGGGCTTTAAAATAATTGACTGCTTTTAAAATTTTCTTTGAACACTTCTATTTATTAGTTACAAAAAAATTCGGAGATTGGGAAAAAAATCTGTCTGACTGACAGTCCAGAATCATCCAATCGGGTAACAAAGTCACCGGGGGCTGGTGATGTGTCATGAGGATGGACGTGTCAGGTGACCAATGGGGGGGGAGTGTGGGGGGGGGGGTGTCATGAGGATGGACATGTCGGGCGACCAATGGGGGGAGTGTGTGTGGGGGGGGCGGGGTGTCATGAGGATGGACGTGTCAGGTGACCAATGGGGGGAGTGTGTGTGGGGGGGCGGGGTGTCATGAGGATGGACGTGTCAGGTGACCAATGGGGGGAGTGTGTGGGGGGGGGGTGTCATGAGGATGGACGTGTCAGGTGACCAATGGGGGGAGTGTGTGGGGGGGGGCGGGGTGTCATGAGGATGGACGTGTCAGGTGACCAATGGGGGGAGTGTGTGGGGGGGGGGCGGGGTGTCATGAGGATGGACGTGTCGGGTGACCAATGGGGGGAGTGTGTGGGGGGGGGCGGGGTGTCATGAGGATGGACGTGTCAGGTGACCAATGGGGGGAGTGTGTGGGGGGGGCGGGGTGTCATGAGGATGGACGTGTCAGGTGACCAATGGGGGGAGTGTGTGGGGGGGGGGGGGTGTCATGAGGATGGACGTGTCAGGTGACCAATGGGGGGAGTGTGTGGGGGGGGGGGGGGTGTCATGAGGATGGACGTGTCAGGTGACCAATGGGGGGAGTGTGTGGGGGGGGGGCGGGGTGTCATGAGGATGGACGTGTCGGGTGACCAATGGGGGGAGTGTGGGTGGGGGCGGGGTGTCATGAGGATGGACGTGTCAGGTGACCAATGGGGGGAGTGTGGGGGGGGGGTGTCATGAGGATGGACGTGTCAGGTGTCATAGGAACAGGAGGAGGCCGTTCAGCCCCTCGGGCCTGTTCCACCATTCTACTAGATCATAGTTGACCTGTACCTCAAGTCCATTTACCCGTCTTTGATCCATATCCCTTGATATCCTTACCTGATAAAATCTGTCGATCTCAGTCTTGAAAGCTCCTATTGACCCCCATAATCCACAGCCTTTTCAGGGAGAGAGTTCCAGATTCCCACTCCCCTTTGTGTGAAGAAATGCTTCCTGACATCACCCCTGAACGGCCGAGCTCTAATTTTAAGGTTACGCCCCCTTGTTCTGGACTCTCCCACCAGAGGAAATAGTTTCTCTCTGTCTACCCGTTTGAATCCCTTTATGATTTTAAACACCTCGATTAGATCACCCCGCAACTTCTATACTCATGGGAATGCAAGCCAAGTTTATGCAACCTGTCCTCATAATTTAACCCTAAGCCATGGTACCATTCTGGTGAATCTGTGCTGTACCTCTTCCAATGCCAATATATCTTTCCTCAGGTGCGATGCCCAAAACCGAATGCAGCACTCCAGATGGGGTCTGACCAAGGATCTATAAAACTAAAGCATTACTTCCTCACTTTTATATGAGAATCATAGAATTATTGCAGCACAGAAGAAGGCCGTTCAGCCCATTGAACCTGTGCTTGCTCTTTGTAGGAGCAATCCAGTTAGTCCCATTCTCCCGCTCTTTCCCCGTAGCCCTGCAAATTTTTTCCCTTCAAGTACTTATCCAGTTCCCTTTTGAAGGCCATGATTGAATCTGCCTCCACCACCCCCTCAGGCAGTGCATTCCAGATCCCAACCACTCACTGTGTAAAAAAGTTTTTCCTCATGTCACCTTTGGTTCTTTTGCCAATCACCTTAAATCTATGTCCTCTGGTTCTTGACCCTTCTGCCAATGGGAACAGTTTCTCTTTATTTACTTTATCTAAACCCTTTATGATTTTGAACACCTATATTAAATCTCCTCTCAACCTTCTCTGCTCTAAGGAGAACAACCCCAGCTTCTCCAGTCTAACTAAAGTCCCTCATCCCTGGAATCATTCTAGTAAATTTTTTCTGCACCCTTTCTAAGGCCTTCACATCCTTCCTAAAGTGTGGTGCCCAGAATTGGACACAATACTCCAGTTGTGACCGAACCAGTGTTTTATAAAGGTTCAACAAACTTCCTTGCTTTTGTACTCTCTGCCTCTATTTATAAAGCCCAGGATCCCATTTGCTTTTTTAACATCTCTCAACCTGCCCTGCCACCTTCAAAGATTTGTGCATATACCCCCAGGTCTCTCTGTTCCTGCACCCCTTTTAGAATTGTACCATTTAGTTTATATTGCCTCTCCTCGTTCTTCCTACTGAAATGTATCGCTTCACACTTCTCTCCATTAAATTTCATCTGCCACGTGTCCGCCCATGTCACCAGCCTGTCTATATCCTCTTGAAGTCTATCACTATCCTCCTCACTGTTTACTACACTTCCAAGTTTTGTGTCATCTGCAAATTTTGAAATTGTGCCCTGTACACCCAAGTCCAAGTCATTAATATATATCAAGAAAAGCAGTGGTCCCAGCACCGACCCCTGGGGAACACCACTGTACACCTCCCTCCCTTACAATCTATATCAATGACTTGGATGAAGGGACCGAATGTATGGTTGCTAAGTTTGCTGATGACACAAAGGTATGTAGGAAAGTAAGTTGTGAAGAGGACATAAGGAGTCTGCAAAGGGATATAGATAGGTTAAGTGAGTGGGCAAAAATTTGGCAGGTGGAGCATAATGTGGGAAAATGTGAACTTGACCACTTTGGCAGGAGGAATAGAAAAGCAGTATATTATTTAAATGGAGAGAGAGTGCAGAACTCTGAGGTACAGAGGGATCTGGGTGTCCTAGTACATGCATCACAAAAAGTTAGTATGCAGGTACAGCAAGTGATTAGGAAGGCAAATGGAATGTTGTCATTTATTGCAAGGGGAATGGAATATAAAAGTAGAGATGTTTTGCTACAGTTGTACAGGGCACTGGTGAGATCACATCTAGAATACTGGGCGCAGTTTTGGTCTCCTTATTTAAGAAAGGATATAATTGCTTCAGAGGCGGTTCAGAGAAGGTTCACTCGACTGATTCCTGGGATGAGGGGATTATCTTATGAGGAAAGGTTGGACAAGTTGGGCCTGTATACACTGGAGTTTAGAAGAATGAGAGGTGATCTTATTGAAACATATAAGATCCTGAGGGGATGAGAAGGGGTAGATGCTGAGAGGGTGTTTCCCCTTGTGGGAGAGACTAGAACTAGGGGCCACAGTTTAAAAATAAGGGGTCTCCCATTTAAGGTGGAGATGAGGGGAAATTTTTTCTCTCAGAGGGTCGTGAGTCTGTGGAACTCCCTTCCCCAGAGAGCGGGGGAGGCAGGGTCACTGAATATTTTTAAGGCTGAGTTAGACAGATTCCTGATTAACAAGGGAGTCAAAGGTTATAGTAGGTAGACGGGAAAGTAGGGTTGAGGTCACAATCAGATCAACCATGATCTTATCAAATGGCAGAGGAGGCTCGAGGGGCCGAATGGCCTACTCCTGCTCTTAATTCGTATGTTCGTATGTCCTGTCTTCCAGCCCCCTTGAGATAAAGGCCAATATTCCATTAGCCTTTTTGATTACTTGTTGTACTGTCCACTAGCTTTTAGTGATTTCTGTACTTGGACCCCTAAATCTCTCTGCTCCTCCACAGTTCCTAGTATCTCGCCACTTCGAAAATATTTTGATTTTTCTTCCTTAGGTCTAAAGTGGATGACCTCAGACTTCCCCACATTGAACAACATCTGCCACAATTTTGCCCACTCACTTAATCTGCCGATGACCCTTTATAACTTCCTGCTGCCATCTACACAACAAACTGTCCCTCTAAACTTAGGCATCTGTAACCTTGGATAAACAACTCTCAATTTCTTCATCCAAATCATTTTTATATATGGTGAAAAGCTGAGGCCCCAGAACAGATCCCTGGAGAACACCATTTGTCACATCCCACCAATCAGAGAACGAACCCTCTATCCCTAATTTCTATCTCCTACTTCCCAACCAATTACCAAACCATGTCACAAGGTCACCGCCAGTTCTGTGCACTTTCACTTTGGTTAATAATCTCTTCTGTGGAACTTTATCAAATGACTTCTGGAAGTCCATACTGACAACCTCAATAGACACTCCCCTGCCCACCATGTTCATGACCTCCTCAAAATATCTGAACAGAGTTAGTCAGACATGACCTGCTTTCCACAATCCCATGGTGAGGTGGTTATAAATGCAGCACTGATGGAGGATCCAATAGTTAAAGGGGCTGATCGACAGCCCTTGATGTCTTGTTGCCTCCCCAGGTGCTGGGGGGAGGGACATCCCTCCTAGACTGAAAATTATTGTGCAAGGGGAGAGAGAGCAGCCAGTTATCATGGTCCATGTGGGAGCCGATGATGCGGGTAAAGAAATGCCTGAAGTCCTGCAGGATGAGGTTAGGAGACTAGGAAACAAGTTTCGGATCAGGATTTCAAGGCGGGACTTCTCCTGCCATGGGCTCGAATGGGGAAGGAGGGTAATATCACAGGGACCAATGCCTGACAAAAGGAGTGGTGTCAGAGGTGGAAGAGGGATTCCACTATCGGCACTGGCACCAGATCCGGGACAGACAGGAGCTATTCTGACAGGAGGGGCTGCATGTGAACACGGAGAGGCGAAAGTACTGGCAAAACCATTAAATGGGGAAGTGACGAGATATTTAAACTAGGAAAGGAGGGAGTAGGAAAATAAAACCAACCAAGATGAGTGAATAGTGGGGGGAGAAATAGATGAGGACAATATACACGCAGAAAAAACTATTTATGAAGAGGGATAGGGAGCAGAGGAATAAAATCAAATGGACTCGTTATAAATGGCCAAAAGACTGAAGTAACAGTCGGGGGAGTTTAGGCAAGAAATCACGGGAAAAAGAAATTGTAAAATGCAGGAATGATAAAGTGCAGAGTGTGGGGGATAAACTGGGGGAAGGGGAAGCTATTATTTTATAGGACGATCTGGGTGTTATAATGCATCACTCTGTAAAGGTTCATGAGTAATGCCGTGAGGCAATAACTAAAGCAAACTCGGTTCCAGGTTGTAGTCACAGGACAATTGACTATAAGACAAAGCACACTCTTTGGTCTTTGTTCAAGACCTTGGCCAGGCCTCAGTTGCAATACTACAGTGTCCAGTTTTGGTCTCCTCACAGGGTGGGTGCTATTGAAGCTTTGGAAAGGGTGCAGAGGAGGGTCACTAGACTGATTCCCAACTTAAAGCATCTTAGCTATTAAGGCAGGCTAAAAGAGCTGGGACTCTACGCTATAGAGAAGTGTGGACTTAGGGGTGATCTGATCGAGGTTTATAAAATAATGAAGGGACTAGATTGAGTTTGTGGAACGATTATTTCAACTGGATTGGATAGGGAGGGCCAGGGGTCACAATTTCAAGTTGTATAAGGCCAGATCTAGGTTAGATGTCAGGACGTGGTTCTTTTCCCAGAGAAGAGTGGACCTCTGGAACAGGCTGCCGGCTCGTACGGTGGACGCTGATTCACTGAATTCCTTCAAGCAAGAGCTGAATCTGTTTCTGGCTGGGGCGGAGATCACCTCTTACAAAAGGTAGGTAATGAAATGCATAGAATTATCAGGGCCAGAGTGATCTCCTGGGCTAGTATTGATCAGCAAAGGGGTCAGAGGGGAATTTCCCAGATTTTCCCCCCCAAATTGGCTGGGGTTTTATCTGTTTTTTGCCTCTCCCAGGAGATGGCGTGGTGTGGGGTGGGGAGTGTATTGTGATACACAAGGTATCATGATTGTGTGGGACAGGCTGAATGGACCAGAGGGTCTTGTCCTGTTCGTCATTGTTCACAAACTGAAGACTGTATTGGGGTAATGACGGAGCCAGGTTTTGTGGCCTGTGCTGGTGAGAGCGAGGCTGGAGCCCGATTACATTCACGGTGCAGCCCTCCCACCCGTTCCCACTGTTGTCCAGGTTTGGTCAGGGCCTTGAAGCGGGAGGTCGAAGGGTCCAACGGAAACAGGCGGGAGACTCATCAGCTCACACAAATCGAGAACCCCAACCATTGTGTCATCTCGAAACATGAGCGAGTGTTCAACAGACCTGGGAGGGACCGCAGCAGCGTCCTGAGAACAGCACTCAAAACAGGCTCACAACTGTACTCCCCGGCAACATAGGGAGCATTAATGTCCCTTCTGGTCCCACCCCGTGCCCTACACAAACACACACGGACACAGACAGACACAGACAGACACAGACAGACAGAGATACACACAGACACAGACAGACACAGACAGACACATACAGACAGACACATACAGACAGACACAGATAGACACAGACACAGACAGACACATACAGACAGACACAGACACAGACAGACACACACAGACACAGACAGACTCAGACACAGACAGACTCAGACACAGACAGACAGACACAGACACATACAGACAGACACATACAGACAGACACAGACACATACAGACAGACACATACAGACAGACACAGATAGACACAGACACAGACAGACACAAACAGACAGACACAGACACAGACAGACACACACAGACACAGACAGACTCAGACACAGACAGACTCAGACAGACACAGACAGACACAGACACAGACAGACACAGACTGACAGACACAGACACAGACAGACACAGACACAGACACAGACACATGCACATACACAGACACATACATACACACACACAGACACAGACAGACACAGACAGACACAGACACATGCATACACACAGACACATACACACACACAGACACAGACAGACACATACAGACAAAGACACAGACACAGGCAGACACAGACACATACACACACACAGACACATACAGACACATACACACTCACAGACACAGACAGACACATACAGACACAGACAGACACATACAGACACATACACACACACAGACACATACACAGACACAGACAGACACATACACACTCACAGACACACACACACACACACACACACTGACACAGACACCCACACCCACACACAGACACACTCACGGACACACAGACCCAGACACAGGCACACACACACATAGACATACGCACACACAGACACACACACACAGACACACACACACACGCGCACACAGACACAGACACACACACACAGACACAGACACAGACACACACACACAGACACACAAACACAGACACACAGACAGACACACAAATGCACAGACAGACAGACAGATACTGACACAGACACAGACAGACACAGACAGACACTGACACAGACAGACAGACACAGACACACACACAGATACAGACAGACACATACAGACACAGACACATACAGACACAGACACAGACACAGACAGACACATACAGACACAGACACATACAGACAGACACAGACACAGACAGATACAGACACAGACAGACAGACACAGACACATACAGACAGACACAGACACAGACAGACACACACAGACACAGACAGACACAGACGCAGACAGACACAGACACAGACACAGACAGACACAGACACAGACAGACACACACACAGACACATACACACACAGACACATACAGACACAGACAGATACATACAGACACAGACACAGACACATACACAGACACAGACAGACACATACAGACATAGACACACACACACAGATACAGACAGACACATACAGACACAGACACATACACAGACACAGACAGACACATACAGACACGGACATATACACACACAAAGACACATACACACAGACACAGGCACATACACAGACACAGACAGACACAGACACATACACACACAGACACATACACACACATAGACATATGCACACACAGACATGCACACACAGACACAGACACACAGACAGATACACAAACACAGACACACAGACAGACACACAAATGCACAGACAGACAGACAGATACTGACACGGACATGCACAGACACACAGACACAGTCAAACACACCCACGCACACAAACAGACAGCCACACAGACAGACACACAAACACAGACACACAGACAGACACACAAAAACAGAGAGACACCGACACACAGGCACAGACGCACACACAGACAAAGACACACACGTAGACACACATATACACCGACACAGACACACACAGACAGACAAACACACACAGACAAACACAAACACATACACAGACACAGACACACACAGACAAACACAAACACATACACAGACACAGACACACACAGACAAACACATGCACAGAAGTACCGAGGAGGGTAACAGGGACTGGCAATTAGATGCAGGGCAGTTAGTGAGTTAAAGAGTTCTCAGGACATCATAACCCACAATTATAATGATTGCCGTGCTTTATTGTCAGAGTCCCTGGAATCAATTTGCACCATCCTTCACTTCAATGGATTCTATTTAATATTTGCAGCTCAGGGTTAAGCTGCTTAGACTGGATTGGTGGCTGGGCTTAGAACAGGGAACCAATTCCAAATGATGAAAATAGATCAGCCCATCAAACCCCCTCACTGGTGACCCACACTTCAGGTTAGATACAGAGTAAAGCTCCCTCGACACTGTCCCATCAAACACTCCCAGGGCAGGTACAGCACGGGTTAGATACAGAGTAAAGCTCCCTCTACACTGTCCCATCAAACACTCCCAGGGCAGGTACAGCACGGGTTAGATACAGAGTAAAGCTCCCTCTACACTGTCCCATCAAACACTCCCAGGGCAGGTACAGCACGGGTTAGATACAGAGTAAAGCTCCCTCTACACTGTCCCATCAAACACTCCCAGGGCAGGTACAGCACGGGTTAGATACAGAGTAAAGCTCCCTCTACACTGTCCCATCAAACACTCCCAGGGCAGGTACAGCACGGGTTAGATACAGAGTAAAGCTCCCTCTACACTGTTCCATCAAACACTCCCAGGGCAGGTACAGCACGGGTTAGATACAGAGTAAAGCTCCCTCTACACTGTCCCATCAAACACTCCCGGGGTTAGATTGAAAGTAAAGGGAGATTACACAATCTTGTGATCCCACACTCACAGTGAGGGTGGTCCGCAGACTCACCGTTGCAGCCCTTTGAGTGTTGCTCCCCCACTGGGGGAGGGGGGTTATGGGATCACGCCTACAGTGCAGGAAAACCACTCAGCAATACTGAGGGTAACTGGACCTTCCTGGACAAATGCTGCACCAGATAACTGGCACTCGTAGAGCAGAGGGAGTACACTCAGTGCTGGACACCCTACAGTGGGGGCTCCAATACCTCGAAGCAGCTGTGGAAACATCTTCTCTCCGTCTATCCTATCAAACCCTTTCATAACCTTAAAGACCTCGATCAGGTCACCCCTCAGTCTTTTCTTTTCCAGAGAAAAGAGCCCCCAGCCTGCTCAATCTTTCCTGAAAGGTATAACCTCTCAGTTCTGGTAACATCCGAGTAAATCTTTTCTTCTCCAGAGCCTCTATATCCTTTTTATAATATGGAGACCAGAACTGTGCTCAATACTCCAAGTGTGGTCTAACCAAGGTTCTGTACAAGTTTAACATAACTTCTCTGCTTTTCAATTCTATCCCTCTAGAAATGAACCCCAGTACTTGGTTTGCTTTTTTAATGGCCTCATTAACCTGCGTCACTACTTTTAGTGATTTATGTATCTGTGCCCCCCCAGATACCTCTGCTCCTTTACTCCATTTAGACTCTTATTATCCAATCAGTATGTGGCCTCTTTATTCTTTCTACCACCTCACACTTATCTATATTGAAATTCATTTGCCAATTACACGCCCATTCTGCGAGTTTATTAATGTCCTCCTATATTTTGTCGCAGTCCTCCTCAGTATTAACTAAACCAACCAATTTGGTGTCGTCTGCAAATTTTGAAATTGTACTTCCGATTCCCGAATCCAAATTGTTTCTGTAAATTGTGAACAACAGTGGTCCCAGCACCGATCCCTGGGGAACACCACTTCCCATCTTTAGCCAGTCTGAGTAACTACCTTTAACCCCTACTCCCTGTTTTCTGTTTTGTAGCCAGCTTTCTATCCATTCTGCTACCTGTCCCCTGACTCCACGTGCTCTGACCTTAGCCATGAGTCTACATGTGGTACCTTATCGAAGGCCTTTTGAAAATCCAAATATATTACATCTACTACATCACGCTTGTCTACTCTTTCTGTTACTTCTTCAAAGAATCCAATAAGGTTGGTCAAACATGACCTTCCCTTTTGAAATCCGTGCTGCCTATTCTTTATTATATTTTCGAGATGTTTTTCTATTACATCGTTGAGTAAGGATTCCATTATCTTTCCTACCACCAATATTAAGCTAATTGGTCTATAGTTCCCTGGACTTGTTCTATCTCCCTTCTTAAATGTAGGAATCACATTAACTGTCCACCAGTCCTCTGGAACTATTCCCTTGTCATATTGAATTCTGGGCTGATGCCCAGCGGGATACTGGTGTCTGGTCGATGTGGGAGCCCCCCCCTCATTGTATGGGTTATGGGAATTGTTGTTCCCTTGGAAAACAGTGTGAAATAGTGGAAGGACCCACAGGCTGATTAACCGTCTGACAGGCCATGACGTGAACGCGCCTTCCATGGCTGTAACCACCTCTATACCAGACGATATGGCAGGAGGATTTTATGGGCTCCCATAACCCATACGATGAGGGGGGCCACCCACACCCTCCGGGCACCAGTATCCCGCTGGATATCAGCCCAGAATTCAGAGCTGGAGCTCCGGTCTCCACTCCCCGGGACTGTCTGGAGCTCCAGTCTTCACTCCCCGGGACTGTCTGGAGCTCCAGTCTCCACTCCCCGGGACTGTCTGGAGCTCCGGTCTCCACTCCCCGGGACTGTCTGGAGCTCCGGTCTCCACTCCAAGACTGTCTGGAGCTCCGGTCTCCACTCCCCGGGACTGTCTGGAGCTCCGGTCTCCACTCCCCGGGACTGTCTGGAGCTCCGGTCTCCACTCCCCGGGACTGTCTGGAGCTCTGGTCTCCACTCCCCGGGACTGTCTGGAGCTCCGGTCTGCACTCCCCGGGACTGTCTGGAGCTCCGGTCTCCACTCCCTAGGACTGTCAGGAGCTCAGGTCTTCTCTCCCCGGGACTGTCTGGAGCTCCAGTCTCCTCTCCCCGGGACTGTCTGGAGCTCCAGTCGCCACTCCCCGGGACTGTCTGGAGCTCCGGTCTGCACTCCCCGGGACTGTCTGGAGCTCCGGTCTCCACTCCCAGGACTGTCTGGAGCTCCGGTCTGCACTCCCCGGGACTGTCTGGAGCTCAGGTCTCTGCTCCCTGGGACTGTCTGGAGCTCCGGTCTCCACTCCCCGGGACTGTCTGGAGCTCCGGTCTCCACTCCCCGGGACTGTCTGGAGCTCCGGTCTGCACTCCCCGGGACTGTCTGGAGCTCCGGTCTCCACTCCCTAGGACTGTCAGGAGCTCAGGTCTTCTCTCCCCGGGACTGTCTGGAGCTCCAGTCTCCTCTCCCCGGGACTGTCTGGAGCTCCGGTCTCCACTCCCCGGGACTGTCTGGAGCTCCGGTCTGCACTCCCCGGGACTGTCTGGAGCTCAGGTCTCTGCTCCCTGGGACTGTCTGGAGCTCCAGTCTCCACTCCCCGGGACTGTCTGGAGCTCCGGTCTCCACTCCCCGGGACTGTCTGGAGCTCCGGTCTCCACTCCCTAGGACTGTCTGGAGCTCAGGTCTCCACTCCCTAGGACTGTCTGGAACTCAGGTCTCTGCTCCCCGGGACTGTCTGGAGTTCAGGTCTCCACTCCCCGGGACTGTCTGGAGCTCAGGTCTCCACTCCCTAGGACTGTCTGGAGTGGGGTTTGAACCCTGAACCTTCTGACTCACAAGCGAAAAGCTACCACTAGGCCGAAGGCTCAGTCCTTCTGACAAAAGGTGACATGAAGAAATTGAAAGCCAAACAACAATAAAGGAAAGCAGTCGGAAGGGCTTGGTAGCTGAGGGGTTAATATGTTGGTGAGAGGATGTGAACGAGGCCTACTGTGTACCCTTTGAAGAGCTGAGCTTTCCCAGGCTGCTGCCGGGTGCTCCTGATCCAATCAGTGAGCTGCCACGGTAACAATGGTACAGTGTGGGGTTACACGGTCTCGGCCTAGTTAGCGCTTCTGTCGGAAATCTCACAATCCAAACAGATTAGGTTCCAGAATTAAATAAAAGCTGTTTTTTTCCTTTCTTTGCTGGACAGCATGTCCCCTGCTCTGTGTACCATGAAACTACAGGGCAGTTCCACTTGGCAGGCAGCCCTGTTCTTAAATCAGTCTCTCTTAAGTGACTGGCTGAATAAAATCCTTTGTAAGCAGGCTTGAATCCGTCCCAAAAAGCCAGAGCCTGATTAGTGCAGTGGAAAAGGGTCTGAGTTTGTGTTTCTAATGATGTTGTTGATGGGGAAAAGGTGGATAATAACTGAGGGTTTGGCTCAGACTAGTTTGGACTAGTTTATTTCTCTGCCCTGTGCGATCAAAATCCTTTGTGTCATCTGAGAATATTTAGCTGGTGTGTGAATTTATTGCTTAGAAACCCTTAGACTCTGCTTTTCCTAGAAATGGGGTCAGTGAACAAAGGTTCAGCACCTGGACCTGACAGGATTGAGTGACTGACTGACGAACAGTGGGGAAATCCATCTCTCTTCCTTTACAGGGGGGCTTTACACAGTTACCAGCTGTGCTCAGTGGGTAGCACTCTTGCCCCTCAGTCAGAAAGTTGTGGGTTTAAGTCTTATTCCAGAGAGGTGCCGTCTTTCGGGTGAGACGTTAAACCGAGGCCCTGTCTACCCTCTCGGCTGGATGTGAAAGATCCCATGGCCACTATTTGAAGAAGAGCAGGGGAGTTCTCCCCGGTGTCCTGGCCAATATTTATCCCTCAACCAACATCACTAAAAAACAGATTATCTGGTCATTATTACATTGCTGTTTGTGGGATCTTGCTGTGCGCAAATTGGCTGCCGTGTTTCCTACATCACAACAGTGACCACACTTCAAAAGTACTTAATCGGCTGTAAAGCTTTGGGACGTCCTGAGGTTGTGAAAGGTGCTGTAGAAATGCAAGTCTTTCCTTTAATCCCTCTGCCAAATGATGGCCTAAAGTCGGCCTCAACTAAAGCCTGGATGGAAATTTAGTTCAAGGCCACAGGAAAGCCTTGAGATTTAATTCGGATGAATTCAATCTGGGATTGTTCTCTTCAGAGCCGAGATAGTTAAGGGGAGGTTTAATAAAGGTGTTCAGAATTATATGGGGTTTTTATAGATTGAATAAGGAGAAACTGTTTCCAGTGGCAGGAGGGTCAGTAACCAGAGGACACAGATTGAAGATAATCAGCAAAAGAACCAGGGGGGAGATGAGGAGACATTTTTACGCAGTGAGTTGTGATGATCTGGAATTCACTGCCTGAAAGGGCTGTGGAAGCAGATTCAATAATAACTTTCAAAAGGGAATTAGATAAATACTTGAAAAATAAAAAAATTGCAGGGCTATGGGGAAAGAGCAGAGGAATGGGACCGATTGGATAGCTCTTTCAAAGAGCCAGCACAGGCACGATGGGCCGAATGACCTCTTTCTGTGCTGTAAGATTCGATGAAGATGTGGAACAGTGCGGGGGAAAGGGGGGTTCCTCAGACAGTAACTGTGTAAAGGGGCAAAATAAAATCCAGGTGTTTAACAAGTGCTACAAAAGATGGTGGGTAGAGAAATGGTGCAGTGCCTGTTCCTCAGGCCTGACACGAGTGGTGAAAAGTTCAATATCACGTGTGCGTGCTTATTCCAGGCCTCGTTTCCATAAGCCCGATTGGGACTCCTTCCCGACCCTGGCAGGAAATAGATTCTCTATCGATATTTAATCATCTTAAACACCTCCATTAGATCATCCCTCAATTAGATCACCCCTCAATTAGATCACCCCTCAATCCTCTAAACTCGAGGGAATACAAACCGAGTCAACACAACCTGTCCTCATAATTTAACCCTTTTAACCCCGATATCATTCTGGTGAATCTGTGCTGCACCCTCTCCACGGCCGATCTATCCTTCCTGAGGTGCGGTGCCCAGAACTGAAGGCAATATCTCCAGATGGGGCCTAACCAGAACAGTCACTTCAGTTTATCCTGTTTTTCCAGGATTTACGTGACGCTTCCACTGAAGTAATGGTAAATAAGCGGGAGAATCCCTGGGGAAATTCACACCCACTCCAGATCTTCACTCAATCACAGATTTTAACCTCACTCGCCCGTCGGGAAACAGACAGGATCGGGTGTAAGGATGGTTTTACACCCTGTCTGATTTTACTCTCCATTGATGTCATTGGGCAGGGTGTAAAACCAGCATTACACCTGATCCAGTGGGATTCCAGCCCAGGGAGCTTGGTTAAAATTGGCCACTAGTTACCTCAGGAATTAAAAGTTTGCACTTTTGATGTTTTGATAACGAAAATAATTCACAGCCTTCCTTAAAGGGAACTCTCCCTGTGCCTGAACCACAAAGACTGCATTGATCAGTTTAATGATTTGGTTATGGACTCTGTTCATTTATAATTCACATGTTTAAAATGTAGAAACCTCTCCTCCAAGCTTACACTGACGTCACGGTGACAGGGCGGAGAGAGGCCCTGAGCAGATTCACCCCACCCCCTGTGTACTTTAGCGCACTGGCGACAGGAAAACGTAGACTGAAAGAATTGGGCCTAAAACAGGCTTTCAGGCCTGTTCACTCGGTTCCCCTTTGGCACTCACTCTGCTCCTACATAGATTGGTATCTATTACATGGGCTGTTAGCAGTCTCAGGATCACCGTGTGCTGCCCATATCTGCGGGGGATATTGGAGCCATTCTCCGCCTTCTCTGTCAATGAGTCTTTATAATCTTTTCTGGAACAACCCGTCCCCTTATGTAAATGTGAACACGAGAGCACAATCGCTTTGCCCTGAGATGTATTGTTTCACTGAAAAGCACAAGATAAGCCCCACGGTCACAGTAACACTGTCCTTTCTCTCTGTTTGTTAAATGAAAGGAGATTAAAGGGGTATTACATCAAATGTACAGCACAGAAACAGGCCATTCAGCCCAACTAGTCAATACTGGTGTTTATGCTCCACACGAGCCTCCTCCCTCCCTACTTCATCTCACCCAATCAACATATCCTTCTATTCCTATCTCCCTCGTGTGTTTATCTAACGTCCCCATAAATGCATCTATGTTATTCGTCTCAGCTACTCCTTGTGATAGTGAGTTCCACATTCTCACCACTCTCTGGGTAAAGAAATTTCTCCTGAATTCCCTATTGGATTTATTAGTGACTATCTTATATTTATGGCCCCTAGTTCTGGTCTCCCCCACAAGTGGAAACATCTTCTCTAAGTCTACCCCATTAAACCCTTTCATAATTTTAAAGACGTCCATCAGGTCGTCCCTCAATCTTCTCTTTTCTAGAGTTCAGTCTTTCCTGATAGGTAAAACCTCTCAGTTCTGGTATCATCCTTGTGAATCTTTTTTGCACCTTCTCCAGTGCCTCTATATCCTTTTTATAATATGGAGACCAGAACTGTGCTCAATACTCCAAGTGTGGTCTGACCAAGGTTCTATACAAGTTTAACATAACTTCTCTGCTTTCCAATTCCATCCCTCTAGAAATGAACCCCAGTGCTTGGTTTGCACTTTTAAATGAATATCTGAGGTGTTTCTGAGACGGGTTGTGCTCTGCTTTTAAATAGTGGCTGAGAGCTGACGGGATTGGTGCACAAGAAACCTTGAATACCCTCCTTAAACCCCAGAAGTGTCTGCTGTGACTCAGTGGGCCGCACTCTCACCTCTGAGTCAGAAGGTCGTGGGTTCAAGTCTCACTCCAGAGACTTAAGCCCGTAATCCAGGCTGACACTCCCAGTGCAGTTCTGAGGGAGTGCTGCACTGTCGGAGAGTCAGTACTGAGGGAGTGCTGCACTGTCGGAGGGTCAGTACTGAGGGAGTGCTGCACTGTCGGAGGGTCAGTACTGAGGGAGCGCTGCACTGTCGGAGGGTCAGTACTGAGGGAGCGCTGCACTGTCGGAGGGTCAGTACTGAGGGAGCGCTGCACTGTCGGAGGGTCAGTACTGAGGGAGCGCTGCACTGTCGGAGGGTCAGTACTGAGGGAGCGCTGCACTGTCGGAGGGTCAGTACTGAGGGAGTGCTGTACTGTCGGAGGGTCAGTACTGAGGGAGCGCTGCACTGTCGGAGGGTCAGTACTGAGGGAGCGCTGCACTGTCGGAGGGCCAGTACTGAGGGAGTGCTGTACTGTCGGAGGGTCAGTACTGAGGGAGTGCTGCACTGTCGGAGGGTCAGTACTGAGGGAGTGCTGCACTGTCGGAGGGTCAGTACTGAGGGAGCGCTGTACTGTCGGAGGGTCAGTACTGAGGGAGCGCTGTACTGTCGGAGGGTCAGTACTGAGGGAGCGCTGTACTGTCGGAGGGTCAGTACTGAGGGAGTGCTGCACTGTCGGAGGTGCCGTTTGGATGAGACGTTAAACCGAGGCCCCGTCTGCCCTCCCAGATGAACATAAAAGATCCCATGGCCACTATTTTGAAGAGCAGGGGAGTTCTCCCCGGTGTCCTGAGGCCAATATTTATCCCTCAACCACTATAACTGAAATAGATTATCTGGTCATTATCACATTGCTGTTTGTGGGATCTTGCTGTGCGCAAATTGGCTGCCGCGTTTCCCACATTACAACAGTGACTACACTTCAAAGAAAAAGTACTTTATTGGCTGTGCCGATTGTTGGTGGTGGAGATCTTTCTTTGACCTGTGTAAGTTACGTGGTGCTGATCTCAGGGACTCACCGTGGGCTCAGTCAAAAAGATCCAGTAAAATTAACAGTCGGCCCCAAAACCTTCGCTGCACTCAGCTTTGGACAAACGTTCAACTGACAGTGGAGAAAGCCATGTGTGAGGCCCCCGGGAGATGTGAGGTACGGATTGTGACGCTGACACCCCCCCGTCCCCACCTTGGTGATCTACTGTCCCACACCCCCCTCCCAGTGCCAGGTAGGCCCCCTCATCTACTTTACCACCATCCCACAAAGGCCCCTCCCCATCACAGCCACTCCCTCAGACTGCACTCACCCCCTCCTCCCCTCTCGCCTCCCCCTCCCCCTACCCCTCCCCCACTCCTTGTGCCCATCACCAGGATTTGGGGTCCTGTGTATTGTGCTCAGGGCTTCAGCTGATGTGAGGAGCTCACTGTTTTATCCCCAAGCTCTTACACAGCAGCTGACATCACTCTCAGGGTCAATATTACTCACTTAATGGCTGTTTGTTTTACCCTGATTATTGACCCATTGATAAAGTCACCTTTTCAATAATCCCAAGTTCCAACTTTGCAAGTTCCTGTGGTTTTGTTTGTGGGACATTAATGCTGAGCTTAGAAAGGGAGTCTTTCTGGACCCTTTTTCCTGCTTGCAAGCGAGAAAAATGACATTGAGAACCTCTTCCCTCTGGTGGGAAAGTCCAGAATAAAGGGGCATAACCTTAAAATTAGAGCCAGGCCGTTCAGGGGTGATGTCAGGAAGCATTTCTTCACACAAAGGGGAGTGGGAATCTGGAGCTCTCTCCCCCAAAAACCTGTGGATTCTGTTGGAGGGGGTGGTCAATAGGAGCTTTCGAGACTGAGATGGATAGATTTTTGTTGGGTAAGGGTATTGAGGGTAAATGGAGTTAAGATGCAGATCAGCCATGATCTGATTGAATGGCGGAACAGGCTCGAGGGGCTGAATGGCCTCCTCCTGTTCCTATGTTCCGAACTCTGAGATACCATCACAACACTGGGATTACTGGATCCCTGGGATACTGGATTTTCCTTGGAATAACAGGACACCTCTGGGATACTGGGACAATCCTGACATCCCACAGCATCCCTGGGATGTTGGACCTTCCCTAGAGTGCAAGGACATCACTGAGATATCACAGCGTTACTGGGATACTGGAATTTGCCTGCCCCCTTCTATACTGGAGCATTCCTGGAGACTCTGTGGGAATATCAAGACATCCCTGGGATACTGGCGAATCCATCATCTATCACACTGGGCAATTTAATAGAGAGGAAAGTCCAAGGTTTCTATCTGACGAGGTGATGCCACGCAGGGTCCCCGGGCAAGTGACAGCAGATGTGCCAGGAAATGGGCAGCACCAACCAGAGGCAGGGAGAGGCGGGCGTGCCTGCGTCTGTGGCAGGGCAATCCGGGGGACCAGACCAAGGAGATACAAGGTCCTCGGAACCTCGAGCAGTTCCCTCTGAAACCCATAGTTGGCCACCTGTTGGGGAGTCACAAGCTGGGAGGCAGGAGTCACATGACCACACACTGAGTGCAAGAACCATTTGGGGAAAGACACATCACCACACTTCAGCTCATCCAAAACTCTACTGCCCGTATCCCAACTCACACCAAGTCCCGTTCACCCATCACCCCTGTGCTCGCTGACCGACATTGGCTCCCGGTCTGGCAATGCTTCGATTTAAAAATTCTCATCCTTGTGTTCAAATCCCTCCATGGCCTCACCCCTCCCTATCTCTGGAACCTCCTCCAGCCCTACAACCCTCTAAAATCTTTGCGCTCCTCCAATTCTGGCCTCTTGTCTATCCCCGATTTTAATCGCTCCACCATTGGCGGCCGTGCCTTCAGCTGTCTGGGCCCTAAGCTCTGGAATTCCCTCCCTAAACCTCTCCCCCTCTCTCTCCTCCTTTAAGATGCTCCTTTAAACCTACCTCTTTGACCAAGATTTTGCTCACCTGTCCTAATATCTTCCCATGTGGCTCGGTGTCAAATTCTGTCTGATAATTCTCCTGGGACGTTTTACTACATTAAAGGCGCTGTATAAATACAAGATATTTGTTCTTGTTATTAGTGGAATAAAATTTCTGCAGCACTTTGAACTTTGCCCAGAGAATTCCTCTCTGATTGTGGAGAATAAAATCGGAACTCAGCAGAAGCGGGGCATTGATGTTCAGTGAAGTGTTACAGAAAGTTGTTGGGTCAACTATTCCCGTGCTCTTTGGGCAGTATTAAAGGGGCAACTGAGACTCTTACCTGAATGTCTTTTAGATCAGCACCAGGCTCCCTGTCTGCACGGGTGTGTCTGGAACATCGTCTGGGTCAGGGTCTGGGTCAGCATCTGGGCCTAACTATCAGGAAAGATTGAACAGGCTGGGGGTCTTTTCTCTTGAAAGATAAGGCTGAGGGGTGACCCCAGGACACTATTTCGAAGAAGAGCAGGGGAGTTCTCCCCAGTGTCCTGGCCAATATTTATCCCTCAACCAACATCACTAAAAACAGATCTGGTCATTATCACATTGCTGTTTGTGGGATCTTGCTGTGCGCAAATTGGCTGCTGCGTTTCCCTACATTACAACAGTTCAAAAAGCAACTTCATTGGCTGTAAAGTATTCAGGGACATCCTGAGCTTGTGAATGATGTTATATAAATACAAGTCTGTCTTTCTTTCTGATCTGAGTGGGCTGATGCGGAGATTAGACGAGCTGAGTCTGACTCTGGGCGCACACACCATGATGAGTATCAGGGTCTGAGACTTTCGATCAGTGGGTTTTACTGGGGTATTAGTGCCAGCACGTCACAGAACAGATTTGCTACACAAGTAATTTAAGCAACTCTCTAGCTGCCAGATGTTCGATGAGAACAGCAGCTGTTTCCTGGAATAGGATGTTTTTGCCTCAGAGATTTGCCATCGTTCCTGCGATCAGACATTCACTTTAATCCAAAATCATATCTAGGAAGTGGACCAGAGAAAATTCGAATTTAGGACAGAGATAAAACAGAGTTTATAAAACAGAGTTTATAAAACAGAATGCAAATTTATACATAGCTTCAGAGAGTGGGAGCTGCAAGAGGAGAGAGTGAGGGAGTGGGAGGAGAGTGAGGGAGTGGGCGGAGAGTGAGGGAGTGGGAGGAGAGTGAGGGAGTGGGAGGAGAGAGTGAGGGAGTGTGAGGAGAGTGAGGGAGTGGGTGGAGAGAGTGAGGGAGTGGGAGGAGAGAGTGAGGGAGTGTGAGGGGAGTGAGGGAGTGGGAGGAGAGGGAGGGAGTGGGAGGAGAGGGAGGGAGTGGGCGGAGAGTGAGGGAGTGGGCGGAGAGTGAGGGAGTGGGAGGAGAGTGAGGGAGTGGGAGGAGAGGGAGGGAGTGGGAGGAGAGGGAGGGAGTGGGCGGAGAGTGAGGGAGTGGGAGGAGAGTGAGGGAGTGGGAGGAGAGTGAGGGAGTGGGAGGAGAGTGAGGGAGTGGGCGGAGAGTGAGGGAGTGGGAGGAGAGTGAGGGAGTGGGAGGAGAGGGAGGGAGTGGGAGGAGAGGGAGGGAGTGGGCGGAGAGTGAGGGAGTGGGCAGTGGTGAGGCAGTGGGAGGAGAGAGTGAGGGAGTGGGAGGAGAGTGAGGGAGTGGGAGGAGAGTGAGGGAGTGGGCGGAGAGTGAGGGAGTGGGAGGAGAGGGAGGGAGTGGGAGGAGAGGGAGGGAGTGGGCGGAGAGTGAGGGAGTGGGAGGAGAGGGAGGGAGTGGGAGGAGAGGGAGGGAGTGGGCGGAGAGTGAGGGAGTGGGAGGAGAGAGTGAGGGAGTGGGAGGAGAGTGAGGGAGTGGGAGGAGAGGGTGAGGGAGTGGGAGGAGAGAGTGAGGGAGTGGGAGGAGAGTGAGGGAGTGGGAGGAGAGGGTGAGGGAGTGGGAGGAGAGTGAGGGAGTGGGAGGAGAGAGTGAGGGAGTGGGAGGAGAGAGTGAGGGAGTGGGAGGAGAGGGAGGGAGTGGGAGGAGAGGGAGGGAGTGGGCGGAGAGTGAGGGAGTGGGAGGAGAGTGAGGGAGTGGGCGGAGAGTGAGGGAGTGGGAGGAGAGAGTGAGGGAGTGGGCGGAGAGTGAGGGAGTGGGAGGAGAGAGTGAGGGAGTGGGAGGAGAGAGTGAGGGAGTGGGAGGAGAGGGAGGGAGTGGGCGGAGAGTGAGGGAGTGGGAGGAGAGTGAGGGAGTGGGAGGGGAGAGTGAGGGAGTGGGAGGAGAGGGAGGGAGTGGGCGGAGAGTGAGGGAGTGGGAGGAGAGTGAGGGAGTGGGAGGGGAGAGTGAGGGAGTCAGAGGAGAGTGAGGGAGTGGGAGGAGAGTGAGGGAGTGGGAGGAGAGAGTGAGGGAGTGGGAGGAGAGAGTGAGGGAGTGGGAGGAGAGAGTGAGTGAGTGGGAGGAGAGAGTGAGGGAGTGGGAGGAGAGAGTGAGGATGAGGGAGTGGGAGGAGAGAGTGAGGGAGTGGGGGAATTGGGAGTTTGAGGGTTGGGTTGTTGTGATATTGATGCTGGTGGAGTTGGAGGAGTGAGGGTGGGGGAGTCGGGGGAGTGAGGGTGGAGTGAGGGTGGGGGAGTGAGGGTGGGGGAGTGAGGGTGGGGTTGTTGGGGGAGTGAGGGTGGGGGAGTGAGGGTGGGGTTGTTGGGGAAGTGAGGGTGGGGTAGTGAGGGTGGGGGAGTGAGGGTGGGGTTGTTGGGGGAGTGAGGGTGGGGGAGTGAGAGTGGGGGAGTCGGGGGAGTGAGGGTGGGTTGAGGGTGGGGGAGTCGGGGGAGTGAGGGTGGGGGAGTGAGGGTGGAGTGAGGGTGGGGGAGTGAGAATGGGGTTGTTGGGGGAGTGAGGGTGGGGGAGTGAGGGTGGGGGAGTGAGGGTGGGGTTGTTGGGGGAGTGAGGGTGGGGGAGTGAGGGTTGAGTGAGGGTGGGGGAGTGAGAATGGGGTTGTTGGGGGAGTGAGGGTGGGGGAGTGAGGGTGGGGGAGTGAGGGTGGGGTTGTTGGGGGAGTGAGGGTGGGGGATTGAGGGTGGGGTTGTTGGGGGAGTGAGGGTAGGGGAGTGAGGGTGGGTTGTTGGGGGAGTGAGGGTGGGGGAGTGAGTGTGGGGTTGTTGGGGGAGTGAGGGTGGGGGATTGAGGGTGGGGTTGTTGGGGGAGTGAGGGTGGGGGAGTGAGGGTGGGGTTGTTGGGGGAGTGAGGGTGGGGTTGTTGGGGGAGTGAGGGTGGGGGAGTGAGGGTGGGGGAGTCGGGGGAGTGAGGGTGGGGGAGTGAGGGTGGGGTTGTTGGGGGAGTGAGGGTGGGGGAGTGAGGGTGGGCGAGTGAGGGTGGGGGAGTCGGGGGAGTGAGGGTGGGGTTGTTGGGGGAGTGAGGGTGGGGGAGTCGGGGGAGTGAGGGTGGGGGAGTGAGGGTGGGGGAGTGAGGGTGGGGTTGTTGGGGGAGTGAGGGTGGGGGTGTGAGGGTGGGGTTGTTGGGGGAGTGAGGGTGGGGGAGTGAGGGTGGGGGAGTGAGGGTGGGGGAGTGAGGGTGGGGGAGTGAGGGTGGGGGAGTCGGTTGCCCCTAATTGCCTTTCTGTGAGGAGAGGATAACTCTCCTGTTAAAGGTTCAGGTTTCAGTGATTAAGAAATGTGAAAGAGAGGGTGAAGAATAGTTTGTGGGAAGTTTATAATCAGGAGGTGTAGTCGGTGCCTCTTCACCTCTCCGACCCCTCACTCACACTCGTCTGAGGTGTTACGGGGAGGGGTTAGACCCATTTATCTTTGGGTGTAAAGTTACACCGATTGCAGGAGCAGTGTAAACCCAGGGAATTTCCGTGTCAATGATCAGTGAATCCGTGCAGATGAGCCCGATTGGCCTTGAAGAGTATAAAAGATTAGGAAATTTCCGTCTAACTCAATCACAGCCTAAATGTATCCGAATATGCTAAAACGCTAATTTCCTCGATCTTTTTAGGGCAATATTGGTGCAGCAACTGCATAAGTGCTGACAGCAACAAGTAAATTGAGGGAGAGAGAGCTCGACACAGATGTGCTGGATGCAGTTGGATTCATATCCTAGTAAACATGTTACCAGTTTGCCAAAAAATGAGCTGCTTGGAATCGTTCCAGATAAAATGAGACAATTTTCAAGCCTTTGTACAAGAGTTTGTTTAATAATTCACTGAGCGTATCACTGGATAAATAACAGAACAGAACAAACTTTACCAAAACAGATACTTTACACAAAGGAAGACAGCCTTTCAAACTGAGCCACTGCGAGATTATGTCAGTCTTGCTGGGTTGCGTCAGACGCCCCAGAGCGTAAGCACACTGTTGGACTCAATGCCACTTCCATTATAAAATACAGATTACCCACGGGAGAGGCAAGGGAGCAGGGAAAGGCAGGGCTGATACAGTGCGGGAAATAGGCAGGATCTCTGGAAGAGATGGGATGCAGGAGATGTGAGATGGGATGTAGGAGATGTGAGATGGGATGTAGGAGATGTGAGATGGGATGTAGGAGATGTGAGATGGGATGTAGGAGATGTGAGATGGGATGCAGGAGATGTGAGATGGGATGTAGGAGATGTGAGATGGGATGCAGGAGATGTGAGATGGGATGTAGGAGATGTGAGATGGGATGCAGGAGATGTGAGATGGGATGCAGGAGATGTGAGATGGGATGCAGGAGATGTGAGATGGGATGTAGGAGATGTGAGATGGGATGCAGGAGATGTGAGATGGGATGCAGGAGATGTGAGATGGGATGTAGGAGATGTGAGATGGGATGTAGGAGATGTGAGATGGGATGTAGGAGATATGAGATGGGATGCAGGAGATGTGAGATGGGATGTAGGAGATGTGAGATGGGATGTAGGAGATGTGAGATGGGATGTAGGAGATATGAGATGGGATGCAGGAGATGTGAGATGGGATGTAGGAGATGTGAGATGGGATGTAGGAGATGTGAGATGGGATGCAGGAGATGTGAGATGGGATGCAGGAGATGTGAGATGGGATGCAGGAGATGTGAGATGGGATGTAGGAGATGTGAGATGGGATGCAGGAGATGTGAGATGCAGCACAGGCGAGAAATGGCAAGAGATGACCAGAGATGACACAGCAGAGAGATAACAAGGACAAGACACAGGATCTGACTCAGACGTAGAATCATAGATTGGTTACAGCACAGAGGAGGCCATTCGGCCCATCGAGTCCATGCCGGCTCTCTGCAAGAGCAATCCAGCCAGTCCCACTTCCCTGCTCTATCCCCGTTGCCCTGAAAATTTTTTCCCTTCAAGTACTTATCCAGTTCCTTTTTGAAGGCCGTGATTGAATCTGCCTCCACCACCCCCTCGGGCAGTGCATTCCAGATCCTAACCACTCGCTGTGGAAAAAGCTTTTCCTCATTTCACCTTTGGTTCTTCTGTCAATCACCTTAAATCTATGTCCTCTGGTTTTTGACCCTTCCGCCAATGGGAACAGTTTCTCTCTATCTACTCTGTCCAGACCCTTCATGATTTTGAATACCTCTATCAAATCTCCTCGCAACCGTCTCTGTTCCAAGGAGAACAACCCCAGCTTCTCCAGTCTATCCACGTAACTGAAGTCCCTCATCCCTGGAATCATTCCAGTAAATCTCTTCTGCACCCTTTCTAAGGCCTTCACATTCTTCCTAAAATGCGGTGCCCAGAACTGGACACAATACTCCAGTTGTGGCCGAACCAGTGTTTTATAAAGGTTCATCATGACATCCTTGCTTTTGTACTCTATGCCTCTATTTATAAAGCCCAGGATCCCGTATGCTTCAATGATTTGTGCACATATACCCCCAGATCTCTCTGTTCCTGAAACCCCTTTTGGAGTTGTACCCTTTAGTTTATATTGCCTCTCCTCATTTTTCCTACCGAAATGTATCACTTCACACTTCTCTGCGTTAAATTTCATCTGCCACGTGTCCGCCCATTCCACCAGCCTGTCTATGTCCTCTTGAAGTCTATCACTATCCTCCTCACTGTTCACTACACTTCCTAGTTTTGTGTCATTTGTAAATTTTGAAATTATGCCCTGTACACCCAAGTCCAAGTCATTAATATATCAAGAAAAGCAGTGGTCCCAGCACCGACCCCTGGGGAACACCACTGTACACCTCCCTCCAGTCCGAAAAACAACCATTCACCACTACTCTCTGTTTCCTGTCACTTAGACAATTCTGTATCCATGCTGCCACTGCCCCCTTTTATTCCATGGGCTTCAACTTTGCTGACAAGCCTATTATGTGGCACTTTATCAAACGCCTTTTGAAAGTCCATATACACAACATCAACCACACTGCCCTCATCGACCCTCTCTGTTACCTCATCAAAAAAACTCAATTTTTTTTTACTCGTTCATGGGATGTGGGAGTCGCTGGCGAGGCCGGCATTTATTGCCCATACCTAATTGCCCTTGAGAAGGTGGTGGTGAGCCGCCTTCTTGAACCGCTGCAGTCCGTGTGGTGACGGTTCTCCCACAGTGCTGTTAGGAAGGGAGTTCCAGGATTTTGACCCAGCGACGATGAAGGAACGGCGATATATTTCCAAGTTGGGATGGTGTGTGACTTGGAGGGGAACGTGCAGGTGGTGTTGTTCCCATGTGCCTGCTGTTCTTGTCCTTCTAGGTGGTAGAGGTCACGGGTTTGGGATGTGCTGTCAAAGAAGCCTTGGCGAGTTGCTGCAGTGCATCCTGTGGATGGTACACACTGCAGCCACTGTGAGCCGGTGGTGAAGGGAGTGAATGTTTAGGGTGGTGGATGGGGTGCCAATCAAGCGGGCTGCTTTGTCCTGGATGGTGTCGAGCTTCTTGAGTGTTGTTGGAGTTTCACTCATCCAGGCAAGTGGAGAGTATTCCATCACACTCCTGACTTGTGCCTTGTAGATGGTGGAAAGACTGTGGGGAGTCAGGAGGTGAGTCACTCGCCACAGAATACCCAGCCTCTGACCTGCTCTAGTAGCCACAGTATTTATATGGCTGGTCCAGTTAAGTTTCTGGTCAATGGTGACCCTCAGGATGTGGGGGATTTGGCGATGGTAATGCCGTTGAATGTCAAGGGGAAGTGGTTAGACTCTCTCTTGTTGGAGATGGTCATTGCTTGGCACTTGTCTGGACAACATCCAGGCTTGGGCTCATAAGTGGTAGTAACATTCGTGCCAGACAAGTGCCAGACAATGACCATCTCCAACAAGAGAGAGTCTAACCACCTCCCCTTGCCATTCAACGGCATTACCATCGCCGAATCCCCCACCATCAACATCTTGGGGGTCACCATTGATCAGAAACTTAACTGGACCAGCCATATAAATACTGTGGCTACGAGAGCAGGTCAGAGGCTGGGTATTCTGCGGCGAGTGACTCACCTCCTGACTCCCCAAAGCCTTTCCACCATCTACATGGCACAAGTCAGGAGTGTGATGGAATACTCTCCACTTGCCTGGATGAGTGCAGCTCCAACAACACTCAAGAAGCTCGACACCATCCAGGATAAAGCAGCCCGCTTGATTGGCACCCCATCCACCACCCTAAATATTCATTCCCTTCACCACCGGCGCACTGTGGCTGCAGTGTGTACCATCCACGGGATGCACTGCAGCAACTCGCCAAGGCTTCTTCGACAGCACCTCCCAAACCCACGACCTCTACCACCTAGAAGGACAAGAGCAGCAGGCGCATGGGAACAACACCACCTGCACGTTCCCCTCCAAGTCACACACCATCCTGACTTGGAAATATATCGCCGTTCCTTCATCGTCACTGGGTCAAAATCCTGGAACTCCCTTCCTAACAGCACTGTGGGAGAACCGTCACCACACGGACTGCAGCGGTTCAAGAAGGCGACTCACCACCACCTTCTCAAGGGCAATTAGGGATGGGCAATAAATGCCGGCCTCGCCAGCTATGCCCACATCCCATGAACGAATATAAAAAAAAATCACTGACACACTCACTCACACTCACTCACAAACTCACTCACTCACACTCACTCACTCACACACTCACTCACACACACAAACACTCATTCACTCTCACACTAACTCACTCAGTCATTCACTCACTCACTCACTCACATACTCAGTCACTCACTGTCATACTCACTCTCACACTCACTCACATAATCACTCACTCCCATATTCACTCACTCACTCACACTCTCATTCACTCACACACTCACTCACTTACTTGCACACTAACTCACCCATACACTCACCCTCGCACTCACTCACACAATCACTCACTCTCATATTCACTCACGCTCGCACACTCGCTCACTCCCACACTCACTCACTCTCACACTCACTCTCACATTCACTCACACAATTACTCACTCTCACATTCACTCACACACACTTACATACTCAGTCACTCACTCACTCAATCACTCACACCCACTCACACTCACTCAATCTCTCACTCACATCCACATGCTCACTCACTCACACTCAATCGCACACTCTCACATTCACTCACACACTCACTCACACACTCACCAACACACTTACTCTCACACTCACTCACTCACAAACACTCACTCACTTGCTCAATCACTCACACATTCACTCACTCACACTCACTCATTCACATACTCACACACTCACTTACTTGCACTCTTGCACACTCACTCATTCTCTTTCACACTTACTCACTCATTCAATCTCTCACTCACATCCACACACTCACTCACTCACACACTCTGTCATACACTCCCATATTCACACACACTCACTCACCACTCACACACTCACCCACACACTCACTCTCACACTCACTCACAAACACTCACTCATTCAAAATCTCACTCACTCACTCGCTCAATCACTCACACATTCACTCACTCACTGACACACTCACTTACTCGCACTCTCGCAAACTCACTCACTCACTCTCACACTCACTCACTCACACACTCACTCAATTTCTCACTCACATCTACACTCACTCAGTCACTCACACTCACACTCACTTACTTGCACTCTCACACATTCACTCTCACACTCACTCTCTCACTCACATCCACTAACTCACTCACTCACACACTCACTCTCACACTCACTCACTCACAAACACTCACTCACTCAAAATCTCACTCACTCACACTCACTTACTTACTCACTCACATACTCACACACTCGCTCGATCTCACTCACACACTCACATTCACTTAGACACTCACATATTTGCACACTTGCACACTCACTCATTCACTCTCACTCTCACACTCACTAACACAATCACTCACTCACTAATACACACAGTCACTCACTCTCACATTAACACACACATTCACACACTCACACACACTCACTCACTCACTCACTGACACACACACACTCAGTCCCTCACTCTCTCATTCACTGACTCACTCACTCACACTCTCACTTGCACACTCACTCAATAACACTCACATTCAAACGCTCACTCACTCACACAGTCATTCATTCTCACATTCACTCACACTCACTCACTCACACACACTCACTCATACATTCACACACAGACTCACTCACTCACACACTCACTCTCTCACATTCACTCACAAACTCACTCACACACTCACTTACTAGCACACTCACTCACTCACACACTCACTCAATCACACTCTCACTCGCACACTCACTCAATAACACACTCACATTCAAACGCTCACTCACTCACACACAGTCACTCACTCTCACATTCACTCACACTCACTCACACACTCACTCACACACTCACTCATATATTCACTCACACTCACTCACACACTCACTCTCGCACATGCACTCACAAACTCACTCACTCACACACTCACTTATAGCACACTCACTCACACACTCACTCACTCTCACATTCACTCACACTCACTTACTCGCACATGTACACACTCACTCACTCACTCTCACACTCACTATCACAATCACTAACGCAATCACTCACTCACATTCAATCACACACTCACTCTCACAAACATTTGCATATTCACTCACTCAATCACTCACTCTTTCACTCACTCACTCACACACTCACTCACTCATACACTCACTCACTGATACATTCAGTCACTCACTCTCACATTAACACACACACTCACTCACACACGCACTCACTTATTCGCACATTTGCACACTCACTCACTCTCTCTTACACTCAATCTCACACTCACTCACTCAATCACTCACTCACTCCTCAGTCTCTCACTCACTCACTCACACATTCAATCACTGACACACTCAGTCAATCACTCTCACATTAACTCACACACTCACTCTCACTTCACACACACACTCAATCACAGTCCCACACACTCACTAATACACTCACTGACACCCTCACTCAGTCTCTCACTCTCATATTCACTGACACACTCACACGCTCACGTGCACACTCACTAAATCACGCTCTCACATTCACTCACTCACTCGCACACTCTCACGCTCACTCTTACACTCTCTCTCACACTCACTCACACAATCACACACTCTCATATTCAATCACACACTCACTCACACTGACTCACACACTCATGCACTCACACTCACTCACACACATACATAAACACTCAAACAAGCACTCACTCACTCTCACACTCACTCACTCTCACACTCACTTGCACAATTACTCACTCACATATTCACTCACACAATCACTCACTTGCACACCCGCTCACTCACGCTCACACTCTCTCTCACACTCACACAATCTCTCACTCTCTCATTCACTCACACACTCACCCTCACACACATTCACTCACACACTCACTCAATCACTCACTCTCACATCCACTCACACTCACATCCATTCACACATTCACACACTCTCACTCACACACTCACTCACTCTCACATTCACTCACACTCACTTACTTGCACATTTGAACACTGACTCACTCACCCTCACACTGACTCTCACACTCACCCACACAATTACTTGCTCCCACAATCACTCACACACTCACGCTCACACTTAATCTCACACTCACTCACACTCACACACACTCATTCACACACTCACTCACACAGTTACTCACTCTTGCTCACACAATCACTCACTCTCATTCACTAACTCACTCCATCTCACATTCACTCACAGATGCACTCACACACTCACTTACTCACACACTCACTCACTGACACACTCACTAAGTCACTTACTCTCACAATCACTGACACACTCACTCACGCTCACACACAAACTCACTCACCCACATACTCACTCACTCACACTCACTGCTCACTCTCACACTCAATCTTACACTCACTCACACATTCACTCACTCTCATATTCACTCACACACTAACATTTATTCACACAGTCATTCTCACACTCACTCACTCACACACTCACTCACTCAATCACTCACATAGTCAATAAATCTCTCACTCACTCAATCAGACACTCACTCAATCAGACACTCACTCACTCACTCTCACACTAACTCACTCACTCTCTCAATCACTCACACACACTCACTCACACGCTCACTCGCAAACTCACTCACTCACATGTTCGCTTATTCACTTACTCACTCACTCACTCAATCACCCACACACTCACTCAGTCACTCACTAACACACACGCTCACATGCTCACTCTCACATTCACTCACCCACTCACTCACACTCACTCACTCACACACTCAATCACTAAATCACTCACACACACACTCACTCGCTCAATCACTCACTCAATCACTCATACACTCACTCACTAAATCACTCACTCACACACACTCACTCACCCAGTCACTCACAAACATACAGACTCACTTGCTCACTCTCACATTCACTCTCACATTCACTCACACACTCACTCACTCTCACATTCACTCACACATTCACTCTCACATTCACTCACTCTCACGTTCATTCACTCACACACTCACTCTCACACTCACTAAATCAATCACTCATTTACTCAAACACACACTCACTCACTCTCACACTCACTCACTTAATCACTCAATCACTCTCACATTCATTCACACTCACTTACTCTCATACGCACTCACCCACCCAATCATTCACATAGTCACTTAATCTCTCACTCACTCAATCAGACATTCACTCACACTCACTCACTCACTCACTCACTCACTCACTCACTCACTCTCACACTAACTCACTCACTCACTCACCCACTCACTCAATCACTCACTCACGCACTCACTCACTCAATCACTCACTCAATCACGCAGTTACTCACACACTCACTCACACGTTCACTCGCAAACTCACTCACTCACACGTTCGCTCATTCACTCAATCAATCACACACTCACTCACACACACACACTCAATCATTAAATTACTCACTCACACACACTCACTCACTCATTCACTCACTCACTCAATCACCCACACACTCACTCAGTCACTCACTAACACACACGCTCACATGCTCACTCTCACATTCACTCACCCACTCACTCACACTCACTCACTCACACACTCACTTACTAAATCACTCACTCACACACACTCACTTACACAGTCACTCACAAACACACACACTCACTTGCTCACTCTCACATTCACTCACACACTCACTCATACACTCACGCAGTCACTCAATCTCACATTCACTCACACTCACTCTCACACTCACTCACTCTCACATTCACTCACACACTCACTTACTCAATCACTTACTCTAACACTCATTCACTCAATCTCTCACTCTCACTCACACAGTCACTCAATCAGTCACTTAGTCACTCACTCTCACACGGACTCACTCAAACACTCACAGTCACTCACTGAATCACTCACTCACTCGCTCACTCACACTTATTCGTTTGCATACTCACTCACTCACTGAATAACTCACTCACTCACACTCACTCACTTGCACTCACTCACTCAATCACTCACTCTCACATTCATTCACATACTCACTCACACACTCACTCACTCAATCACTCACACACTCACTCAATCACTCACATAGTCACTTAATCTCTCACTCACTCAGACACTCACTCACTCACTCTCACACTAACTCACTCATTCACTCACTCACTCTCTCAATCACTCACTCAATCACTCACTTATTCACATGCTGACTCGCAAACTCACTCACTCAAATGTTTGCTCATTTACTCACTCACTCAGTCACTCAATCAATCACACACTCACTCACGCTCACTCAATCACTCACACTCACTCAGTCACTCACTAACACACATGCTGACATGCTCACTCTCACACTCACTCACTCACTAAATCACTCACTTACTCACACAGTCACTCACAAACACACACTCACTTGCTCACTCTCACATTCACTCACATGCTCACTCTCACACTCACTCACTCTCACACTCACTCACTCTCACACTCACTCACTCTCACACTTACTCACTCAACCTCTCACTCTCACTCACACATTCACTCACTCACACACTCACACAAACTCAATCACTCACTTAGTCACTCACTCTCTCACTCACTTTCACACAGACTCACTCAATCAAACACTCACCCACACAGTCACTCACTGAATCACTCACTCACTCACTCACTCACAGTCTCACTCACACACTCACTCACTCAATTACTCACTCTCACATTCATTCACATACTCACTCTCACACTCACTCACTCAATCACTCACATAGTCACTTAATCTCTCACTCACTCACTCTCACACTAACTCACTCATTCACTCAATCAGACACTCACTCACACACACTCTCATTCTCAATCACTCACTCATACGCTCACTCGCACACTCACTCACTCACTGACTCACTCACATGCTTGCTCGCTCATTCACTCACTCACTCTCTCAGTCACACACTCAATCTCACACACCCACTCACTCACACACTCACTCAGTCACTCGCTAACACACACACTCACTCACACAGTCACTCACACACTCACTCTCTCACTTGCTCAATCACACACTGATTCACTCTCACACACTCACTAACACACTCTCACACACTCACTCTCACACTCACTCATACACTCACACAGTCACTCACTCTCACATTCACTCACTCTCACATTCACTCACACACTCACTCGCTCGCTCAATCACTCACTTACTCACACACTCACCCAGTCACTCGCTAACATACATGCTCACTCACTCACACAGTCACTCACACACTCATTCACACTCACTCTCATATCCACTCGCACTCACTCACACAGTCAGTCACTCACTCACACTCACTCACACTCTCACTCACACATTCACTCATACACTCACTCACACATTCACTCATACACTCACTCACTCACAGTCACTCAATCCAACACACACTCGCTCAATCACTCACTCAATCACACACTCTCACACTCACCATCACTCACTCTCACTCACTCACACTTATAAATTGCAGCAATGCAGCACGACACGTACAATAACCATTAATCACAGTTAAGCTTTGTTTAAGTCTGTGTGTTTTCAGTGTCCATTACTTGATATGTTCTCCTTCTGTTGGGAGAGGAGATCCTGAACATCAAAATGCAGGTCCCAGGAGTGCCAACACCTCACAGTACGCTGCATCTCCCACCCCATTCACTGCAAACACCAGCACAGTTACAATCATCCTGGGGTCTTTAGATTGAGGTGGAGGCATTGGGTGATCTCCAGAGCGTGAGTGAGGGGGGAGGCAGGTGATGGCAGTGCAGGGCCAGCCTGTATCCTTTCTTGGCTGCAGAGTCCTGGGAATCAAACCTCACAGAGTATTGTGTTCAATTCTTTAGGAAGGATGTCAAGGCCTTACAGAGGGTGCAGAAGAGATTCACTAGAATGGTACCAGGGATGAAGGACTTCAGTTATGTGGAGAGACTGGAGAAGCTGGGGTTGTTCTCCTTAGAGCAGAGAAGGTTCAGGGGAGATTTGATGGAGGTGTTCAAAATCATGAGGGGTTTTGACAGAGTAAATAAGGAGACACTGTTTCCAGTGGCAGAAGGGTCAGTAACCAGAGGACACAGATTTAAGGTGATCGGCAAAAGAGCCAGAGGCGACAAGAGGAAACATTTTTTTACACAGCAAGTTGTGATGATCTGGAATACACTGCCTGAAAGGGCGGTGGAAGCAGATTCAATAGTAACTTTCAAAAGGGAATTAGATAAATACTTGAAGGGAAAAAAATTGCAGGGATCTGGGGAAAGAGCAGGGGAATGGGACTAATTGGATAGCTCTTTCAAAGAGGCAGCACAGGCACGATGGGCCGAATGGCCTCCTTCTGAGCTATAAGATTCTATGAGTCTATCGGCCCTGCATTTAAGAGACAGGTCCTGTCTGGGCAGTGGGAGTGCCCAGCACTCTGTGAGGGCTGGTGGTGACTGTGGGTGGGTGCAGCAGTGTATAATTGCTGAACAGAACTACAGTTCAGTGTGAGTGTGGGGCTCCTCCAGCACTCCGCCCTCGAACCACAGGAAGTGGGTCAGAGCAGGAAGTGGGTCTATCATCGGACGTGACACAAGCAGTCACAGGGCCAATTCGTGACCCACCTGGAGAGGGTGGAGACCACCTCGGTCCCAAGAGGCTGCCACTGAGATCCAGCAGCCACTGAAGTACCTCGAAGCTCGTCCGATAGGTTTTGGACCACCCAAAAAACATGCACTGGCATCGAGGGGAAGCAACAGGGCAGAAGGCACCACACCCATACTCCTGCTCCTCCGGGGCCCACTAAAATAATTCCACACTTACCACCAGTGAGCCTCTTCTCTTCCATTGCCCATGGGAGTGGGCACAGCGCAGTCTCCGACACGTTCGAAACTAAAATGGCAGTCTGAGTCCTGCTTACGTCATAGGACCCCGATTTCCATATCAGAAGGGGCCGATCGCCTAAAACAGGCGGGCGCTTTGGACGCCTGACGATAGGCCCTTTTCAAAGTGGCGCCGGATGCATTACCGCTGTTACCGGGGGCGATGAGGTCGCCGAAACCCACTTTGGGGCCGTTACCTCCCAGTTAACGCCAGGCCAAAGGCGTCAAAATCAACCCCCTTTGGAGACGGCCCAAAAATAGCCCGAAAAATGAAAGAATTCAGCTTCACCGATCCAGAAATTTAGGCCATCGTCGTACGTGCTGGAATTCCAAAACAGATGGTCCCATTTCCAATGCTGACTCTCAGTCCAGAGTGAGCCTGTCCCATTTCCTGGTTTATACGAACAAAATGAGTGCACTGAAAGAGAAGCCAGGAAATGTCGCCTGTGATTAAGTTACTTTAATTAAACTATCAGGTTAAAATGAAACACTCGCCAGTTTTGGGTGCAGGTCTGAAGATCGTCCAGAGTTCACAAGGGCCAGAGTTCACAAGGGCCAGAGTTCACAAGGGCCAGAGTTCACAAGGGCCAGAGTTCACAAGGGCCAGAGTTCATGAGGTGAAATTGATATCTGCCCAATTTACTGACCCCCTCTCAGCTTCCGTTTTAATGGCGGCTGGAACATATGCTCTGATCTGCCTTGCCGTTATCTCACATCACACGCAGCTCTTGTGGACCAGCCTAGTGGGTATAACTGGTCAGCACTGCTGTGTGCTATTGCCTCCTGCATTGGTTCCTGCCCTTTCATCTTTATCATCAGTAATTGCTGAGTAGATTCAGAGCTATCTCTGACCTTTGTTCTCCCACTTCAATCCATTGCCCCATTCTCACTTCTATCTTCGGTCTTTTGTTTCGACCACTCTAACTTGCACCTTTAATGTAGTAAAACATCCCAAGGCGCTTCACGGGCGATTTTCTCGCTTTACTCTCGCCTCTGAGTCAGAAGGTCGTGGGTTCAAGTCCCACTCCAGAGACTTGAGCCCCATAATCTGACACTCACCGTGCGCTGAGCTGAGGGGGGGTGTTGCCTTTTGGAGGATACATTAAACTGAGGCCCCGCCTGCCCACTCAGGTGGATGTCGAGGTCCCACAGCCACTAAGGAAAAGGAAAAATTTGCAGTTCCATGGGGAAAAAGCAGGGGAGTGGGACCAATTGGCTAGCTTTTTCAAAGAGCCGGCAGAGGCAGGTTGGGCCGAATGGCCTCCTTCTGTGCTGCCTGATTCTATGATTCTATGTTGATTGTGCCGAGATAGCAATGCACCAGCCGCAGGTTGTATGACCTTTACTGGGATGGGTGATGCACTTATCTTGCCCATTGTTGTCCAATCATTAAATCCGTCTCCTGCACTGTGTTGCCGACCTTGGGGTTGTGGAGGTGACACTAACAGATTGAGCCAACTCCCTCCACCGTCCCCTGCCGATGGCCCGAGATGGTCTCTTCCCCTGAGCGCCAAACCGTCCTGCCCTCCTTGCCTGCATGGCTTCCAGTAATGTATCAGTCGCCGTTCTGGTGAAGGTAGAAGCTCTCTCTCGCCCGCCGTGATTTCTCAGTTCCTCTACAATGTCGTAATTGCTCCCACTTCCCCTTTAAGCTGCTATAAGAATGTGGCAGGGTCAGCGGCAGGGTCAATCGGTGGGGGGAAGGTTTACAGCTGCTGCACTTCTGCAAAGATACATTAATGTCCTTTCTATAATGTGACTGGATGTGGCACTCTAACTGTGGCCTAACCGATATGTTGTATCAATTGATCATTACTTCTTTACTCTAATGGTTTATGCCCTTATCTATATGTTGTTGGCCTTTTTTATATAGCTTTATCTACCAGAGACAAGAGATTAGAAGTGTTTTTCCTCCACCGATTAGTAAATAGAATACACTCCCAGTAGAAGCAATTGATCTCATGTCAATGAATTCCTACAAAAAAGAACGGATAAATACCTGGCTGGGAATGTGATTGGATTGGTCGGTATAGGCTGAGATGATTATCTGACAGGACAGGTTGCTAAAGGAGGTGTCGGCCGTGACTCAGTGGGCCGCAGTCTCGCCTCGGAGTCAGAAGGTCGTGGGTTCGAGCCCCACTCCAAGAGACTTGAGCCCATAATCCAGGCCGACACTCCCAGCGCAGTACTGAACGAGTGCTGCACTGTCGGGGGTGCCGTCTTTTGGATGAGATGTTAAACTGAGGCCCCGTCTGTCCTCTCAGGTAGACGTAAAATATCCCACTGCACTATTTCGAAGAAGAGCAGGGGAGTTCTCCCTGGTGTCCTGGGGCCAATCCCTCAACCAACATCACTAAAAACAGATTATCTGGTCATTATCACATTGCTGTTTGTGGGATCTTGCTGTGCGTAAATTGGCTGCCGCGTTTCCTACATTACAACAGTGACTACACTTCAAAAGTACTTCATTGGCTGTAAAGCACTTTGGGACGAGCTGAGGTTGTGAAAGGGGCTGTAGAAATGCAAGTCTTTCTTTTTTTAAAGCCTAGGACATTGTCCATTATTGATAAATCCAGGGTGATAATGATTATGGTGGTATTTTTCCACAAACTGAGAAAGGCCCATGACTTCAGACCGCAGTATTTTTCCAACCTTGGAATGTGTCAATGCCATCAATGTGTGAGGCAACCATCCCTTTGTGGACACACAGACCTGACATCCAGAGCAGTGGGATGAATGTTGAACTCGTGTGATTGAACAGTGGGCCATCAAGGAGGGAATGACGTCTGCAATGACGTGAGTATTGATTCGTTGCTGCAGCCAAGATTTTGAAATATACTCAGAATAATTTATTTAATCAATGTACTTCAAGAATTGACATCTCATCGATATTCTGTTTCACCAGATACTTTCTAAACGTGTGGTAGATGTGGGATCAAATTGTGCATACCATATGAACCCTTAACTTGTTCGGATGAAAGCCCATCACTTGCCATTTCATAGAGGTGTTATTTCAAATAAATGGATTAACACCCTGTTAAATAGTGGACACGGTAATTTTCATATGGATACGATAAGCATTCAGTTGCTAATATCACAAACTGATTTCACCCTAACCTTCTACAATTTGATGTCTAATAAAGACCATTGAAACTGAGCCTTACTCAAAGAGAAGGAGACTGAACACCTCAATGATGGGACTGAGGCCAACCGGTTTAGTTGACACTCCCAGTGCAGTACTGAGGGAGTGCTGCACTGTCGGAGGTGCCGTCTTTTGGATGAAACTTTAAACCGAGGCCCCGTCTGTCCTCTCAGGTGGATGTAAAAGATCCCATGGCCACTATTTGAAGAAGAGCAGGGGAGTTCTCCCCGGTGTCCTGGCCAATATTTATCCCTCAACCAACATCACTAAAACAGATTATCTGGTCATTATTACATTGCTGTTTGTGGGATCTTGCTGTGCGCAAATTGGCTGCCGTGTTTCCTACATTGCAACAGTGACTACACTTAAAAAAAAAGTACTTCATTGGCTGTAAAATGCTTTGGGACGTCCTGAGGTTGTGAAAGGTGTAATAGAAATATAAGTCTTTCTTTCTTACTTTACTATATCCAAAAGTATCGTTTTTAGTTTCATTTTCCTCTTAGGGTGGTCTCACTGCCGGTTGTGGGCAATGTGATACTGGCCCAATTTCCTGGGTCGGGGGTCAATTATATACACTCTCCCAGTGATATCTACGCTCGACGGAGGAAGGGGCACACGTGACAGAGGGCTGAATCTCCTCGAAGATATCCAATACATTTCAAAACAGAAGGCTCTGAACAAGCTCGCAGCAGATTTGGCAACAGTAGACAGGCATCAGGTGGGGAGAGGCGCCAAGGGCTCGGTCCTTCCCCTTCTCCTGTAGATGGCTCATTCATTCTGCCTCTAAACTGGTGCTGCCACCTGCTACTGGTTAAGATGTGGTTCAACAGTATATAGAACTACATAGGATTACATAGAATTACATAGGATTACATAGAATTGCATAGAACTCCATAGGATTACATAGAACTCCATAGGATTACACAGAACCACGTAGGATTACACAGAATTACATAGGATTAGATAGGATTACATAGAACTACATAGGATTACATAGAACTCCATAGGATTACATAGAACTCCATAGGATTACACAGAACCACGTAGGATTACACAGAATTACATAGGATGACATAGAACTCCATAGGATTACACAGAACTACATAGAATTACATAGTGTTACATAAAACTCCATAGGATTACATAGGGTTACATAGAATTACATAGGATTACATAAAACAACATAGAACTACATAGAACTGCACAGAATTACATAGAACATAAGACCATAAGAAAGAGCCTTTCAATAAGATCATGGCTGATCTTCGACCTCAACTCCATTTTCCCGCCCGATCCCCATATCCCTTGATTCCCCGAGAGTCCAAAAATCTATCGATCTCAGTCTTGAATATATTCAATGACTCAACATCCACAGTCCTCTGGGGTAGAGAATTCCAAATATTCACAACCCTCTGAGAGAAGTAATTCCTTCTCATTTAAGTCTTAAATGGCCGACCCCTTATCCTCAGACTATGTCCCCTAGTTCTAGACTCTCCAGCCAGGGGAAACAATCTCTCAGCATCTACCCTGTCAAGCCCCCTCATAAACTTATGTGTTTCAATGTGATCACCTCTCATTCTTCTAAACTCCAGAGAGTATAGGCCCATTCTACTCAATCTCTCCTCATAGGACAACCCTCTCATCCCAGGAATGAATCCAGTGAACCTTTGTTGCACCGCCTCTAAGGCAAGTATATCCTTCCTTAGTTAAGGAGACCAAAACTGTACACAGTACTCCAGATGAGATCTCACTAAAGCCCTGTACAACTGTAGTAAGACTTCCTTACTCTTGTACTCCAACCTCCTTGCAATAAAGGCCAACATTCCATTTGCTTTCCTAATTACCTGCTGTTCCTGCATACTAACTTTTTGTGTTTCTTGTATGAGGGCACCCAAATCTCTCTCAAACCAACATTTAATAGTTTCTCACCATTTAAAAAATATTCTGTTTTTCTATTCTTCCTACCAAAGTGAATAACCTCACATTTCCCCACATTATACTCCATCTGCCACCTTCTTGCCCACTCACTTAATCTGTCCATATCCCTTTGCAGACTCTGTGTCCTCCTCACAGCTTACTTTCCCACCTAGCTTTGTATCGTCAGCAAACTTAGATACATTACACTCGGTCCCTTCATCTAAGTCATTATATAGATTGTAAATAGCTGAGGCCCAAGCACTGATCCTTGCGACACCCCACTAGTTACAGCCTGTCAACCTGAAAATGACCCGTTTATCCCTACTCTCTGTTTTCTGTCCGTTAACCAATCCTCTATCCATGCTAATATATTACCCCCAACACCATGAGTCCTCATCTTGTGTAACAACCTTTTATATGGCACCTTGTCGAATGCGTTTTGAAAATCCAAATATACTACATCCACTGATGTACACATAGAACTACATAGGATTACATAGAACTACATAGGATTACATAGAACTACATAGGATTACATAGACCTATGCAGAATTACACAGAATTACATAAACCTACATAGAATTACAGAGGATTACATAGAATTACACAGGATTTACAGCACAGGAACAGGCCATTCGGCCCAACAGGTCCATGCTGTTTTTATGTTCCAAACGAGCCTCCTCCCTCCCTACTTCATCTCACCCTATCAGCATATCCTTCTATTCCTTTCTCCCTCATGTGTTTATCTAGCTTCCCATAAAATGTATCTATGTTATTCACCCCAACTAATAGAATAATAACTTATTACAGATATAAAGGCCAATTGAAGAGGCATTAAGAACCTGTTAATATTTCATTTGGACACACCTTAATTGTATTAATAGGGTCACAACGATAAACATGATAAAGGGGCACAGTCCTCAATAATAAAAATAACAGTACTGTGGTAGCAAGGCAGGAACATCGTTCTGTTTCTCAAGCCCCTTCACCATCACTTTCGGGCAGTCAAAGGTCAGAGCACTACGATCTCTGTTAGTGGTGGGGAGGTGGGTGGGGGAGAGATTTCTGAGGTGGGAATTCGGCAGTAAACGTCCCAGCACCGTTTTCCCTGCTGGTACTTACTTGGCACCATTCAAAGGTGGGCAGTTTGCCAGTGGAAAATCTAGGGCAAAATGTTTTCGGATATATATAGGGCTTTATTAATAGAGGCATAGAGCTCAATTTTCAAAGTGAAAAAATGGGTGGGTTGGGAGCGGGGGGCATTGAAAATTGCCACCATTTTAGACCCGCCTCCAACCGGCCCATTTCCGGTTTTCACCGGAGCGGGAAGAGGGGCGGGCGACCAACCCGCTCCCAGGAGGCAGGTCGGGCCTTAAAACCTTTCAAAGAGGCTTCGGACCTCCATTTTCCTGGACTTCCCGATTTCAACCCCGGGGAGGCTGGGATTCCCAGGAGTTCTGTTTTACGCCTCATGAAAGGAGGCGAGAAGGCCCGAAACTAACAGGTAGGTGCCCAGAAAGTCACAGCTTGTGGGTCCGGAGGATCAGGAGTGCTTCCCCCAGACCCTACCTGCACCAACCACCCCCCCAATGATCGCAGACACCCAACCCCTGATCGTGGACCCCAGATCCCCGATCCTCCCCCCTCCCTCCACATCCATGCAACAAAAGACTTACCTGCAGACTTACCTAAACATGCCCTCTCCCTGGCTGGCCTCCCATCCGACTGAGACCAGCCTGTCAATCTGGAGATTTAATAGAGGTGTTCATAATCATAAAGGGTTTGATAGAGTAGATAGGGAGAAACTGTTCCCACTGGCAGGAGGGTCAGTAACCGGAGGACACAGATTTAAGATAATCAGCAGAAAAGCCCGGGGGTAGATAGGTTACAGCACGGAAGGAGGCCATTTGGCCCATCGAGTCCGTGCCGGCTCTCTGCAAGAGCAATCCAGCTGGTCCCACTCCCCCCGCCCTTTCCCTGTAGCCCTGCAAATCTTTTCCCTTCAAGTACTGATCCAGTTCCCTTTTGATTGAATCTGCCTCCACCACCCCCTCGGGCAGTGTATTCCAGATCCTAACCACTCGCTGTGTAAAAAAGTTTTTCCTCATGTCACCTTTGATTCTTTTGCCAATCACCTTAAATCTATGTCCTCTGGTTCTTGACCCTTCCACAAATGGGAACAGTTTCTCTCTATCTACCCTGTCTAGACCCTTCATGATTTTGAATACCTCGATCAAATCTCCTCCCAACTGCCTCTGTTCCAAGGAAAATAACCTCAGAGGAAAAAAATTTTTACGCAGCGAGTTTTAATGACCTGGAATGCACGGCCTGAAAGGGCGGTGGAAGCAGTTTCAATAGTAACTTTCAAAAGGGAATTGGATAAATACATGAAGGGGGGAAATGTTTGCAGGGCTATGGGCAGTGGGACTAATTGGAGAGCTCTTTTCAAGAGCTAGCATAGGCAAGGTGGGCTGAATGGCCTCCTTCTGTGCTGTAAGATTCCATAGTTCTGTATCTTTTCGTGGTGAAGCTGGGATTTGAAACCAGGCACAAGAGAGTGACCAGACACAGGCCTGAGACCTCTCAATCTAGGCTGTGCTCCTCTCATGCAGTATGTCACTGTCCCAGGCTGTTCTTCAGCTCCTGTTCTGTCCAGAGGCATGGGAGAATCCGAGCTTGCAGAAAACATCAGCCAATACAGAACAGAAACCTGCTGGGGCAGCGTATAATTCTGAATAACTCTCCCTTTAGTAATAATTACATTGGTGCAGAGTACCCCTCTTAGGTAAATTATCAACGGTTAAGATATTCTATCAATGATTTTATTCGAGGTCCTACCTGTAAAACAATTAATGGTGACAGTTTTAGTGCAGGATTGTGGCAGCATACTTGATAAAGGCAGGGTTGGTCGTCTCAGGCAAGTGTACTCTGATCCAACAGGTTAAAGGAGTGAGGCAGATACAGCAGACTCAGCATCGAGAGCCCACCTCTGACCTGCTCTCTCATCTGTCTCAGCTCTTTCAAATGACACAACTCCAAAAAAATAAAACCCGAATCTGCAGACTGTGGCCCACAATTCATAGAATTACATAGAATTTACAGCACAGAAACAGGCCATTCGGCCCAACTGGTCTGTGCTGGTGTTTATGCTCCACACGAGCCTCCTCCCTCCCTACTTCATCTCCCCCTATCAGCATATCCTTCTATTCCTTTCTCCCTTATAGGAAGATGGGAGCAGGAGGAGGCCATTCAGCCCCTCGAGCCTGTTCCACCATTCAATGAGATCATGGCTAATTTGTGATCTAACTCCATATTCCTGCCTTAGCCCCATATCCCTTAATACCTTTGGTTAACAAAAATCTATCAATCTCAGATTTAAAATTAACAATTGAGCGAGCATCAACTGCCGTTTGAGGAAGAGAGTTCCAAACTTCTACCACCCTTTGTGTGTAGAAGTGTTCCCGAACTTCACTCCTGAGAGTCCCGGCTCTAATGTTTAAACAATGTCCCCGAGTCCTGGACTCCCCAACCAGCGGAAATAGTTTCTCTCTATCCACCCTATCAGTTCCCCTTAATATCTTGAAAACTTCAATCAAATCACCCCTTAATCGTCTAAATTCCAAGGAATACAACCCCAATTTGTGTAATCTCTCCTCTTAATTTAACCATTGAAGTCTGGGTATCATTCTAGTATGAGAGGCGCACAGTGCAGGGGGATACTTAAAAAGAAATTAGGAGATCAAGGAGGGGCCATGAAATAACACTGGCGAGCAAAATAAAGGAAAATCCTAAGATGTTTTATAAGTATATTAAGGGTAAGAGGATGACTAGGGAAAAAATAGGGCCCATTAGGGACAAAAATGGCAATCTGTGTGAGGAGCCGGCAGATGCAGGAGGGGTTCTAAATGAATTTTTTGCATCTGTTTTCACTATGGAGAAGGACGATGTAGACATAGAAATACGGCAGGGGGACTGTGATATACTCGAACATATTAACATCGAACGGGAGGAGGTATTGGCGGTTTTAGCAGGCCTAAAAATGGATAAATCCCCAGGCCCGGACGAAATGTATCCCAGGCTACTGTGTGAGGCAAAGGAGGAGATTGCGGGGGCTCTGACACATATATTCAGAACCTCTCTGGCCACAGGGGATGTGCCAGAGGACTGGAGAACCGCTAATGTAATACCATTATTCAAGAAGGGGAGTAGGGAAAAACCGGGGAACTACAGGCCAGTGAGCCTAACATCAGTGGTAGGAAAATTATTGGAAAAAATTCTGAAGGACAAAATTAGTCTCCACTTGGAGAAGCAAGGATTAATCAGGGAAAGTCAACATGGCTTTGTCAAGGGAAGATCATGTCTGACTAATTTGATTGAATTTTTTGAGGGGGTGACTAGGCGTGCGGATGAGGGTAACGCAGTGGATGTGGTATACATGGATTTCAGTAAGGCCTTCGATAAAGTCCCCCACAGGAGACTGGTCAAGAAGGTACGAGCCCATGGAATCCAGGGTGCCTTGGCACTTTGGATACAAAACTGGCTTAGTGGCAGAAGGCAGAGGGTGATGGTCGAAGGTTGTTTTTGTGACTGGAAGCCTGTGGCCAGTGGGGTACCACAGGGATCGGTGCTGGGTCCCTTGCTGTTTGTGGTCTACATTAATGACTTGGATATGAATGTAAAAGGTATGATCAGTAAGTTCGCTGATGATACAAAGATTGGTAGGGTGGTAAATAGCGAGGAGGATAGCCTCAGTCTGCAGGACGATATAGATGGGTTGGTCAGATGGGCGGAACAGTGGCAAATGGAATTTAACCCAGAAAAGTGCGAGGTGATGCACTTTGGAGGGACTAACAAGGCAAGGGAATACACAATGAATGGGAGGACCCTAGGCAAGACAGAGGGTCAGAGGGATCTTGGTGTGCAAGTTCACAGATCCCTGAAGGCGGCGGAACAGGTAGATAAGGTGGTAAAGAAGGCATATGGGATACTTGCCTTTATTAGCCGAGGCATAGAATATAAGAGCAAGGAGGTTATGATGGAGCTGTATAAAACACTGGTTAGGCCACAGCTGGAGTACTGTGTGCAGTTCTGGTCGCCACACTACAGGAAGGATGTGATCGCTTTGGAGAGGGTGCAGAGGAGATTCACCAGGATGTTACCAGGGCTGGAGCGCTTCAGCTATGAAGAGAGACTGGGAAGATTGGGTTTGTTTTCCTTGGAGCAGAGGAGGCTGAGGGGGGACATGATTGAGGTGTACAAAATTATGAGGGGCACAGATAGGATGGATACTAAGGAGCTTTTTCCCTTCGTTGAGGGTTCTATAACAAGGGGACATAGATTCAAGGTAAAAGGCGGGAGGTTTAGAGGGGATTTGAGAAAGAACTTTTTCACCCAGAGGGTGGTTGGAGTCTGGAACTCACTGTCTGAAAGGGTTGTGGAGGCAGGAACCCTCACAACATTCAAGAAGTATTTGGATGAGCACTTGAAATGCCATAGCATACAAGGCTACGGACCAAATGCTGGAATATGGGATTAGAGTAGACAGGGCTGATGGCCGGCGCGGACACGATGGGCCGAAGGGCCTCTATCCGTGCTGTATAACTCTATGACTCTATGACTCTAAATCTACACTGCACTCCCTCGAAGGCCAATATGTCCTTCCGAAGGTGCGGTGCCCAGAACTGCTCACAGTGCTCCAGGTGAGGTCTAACCAGGGTTTTGTATAGCTGCAGCATAACTTCTGCCCCCTTGTATTCTTGTCTTCTCGATAGAAAGGCCAGCATTCCATTAGCCTTTTTGATTATTTTCTGTACCTGTCCATGACATTTTAATGATCTATGTACATGGACCCCTCAGTCTCTTTGGGCCTCCACTGTTTCGAGCTTTTCACCATTTAGAAAGTACTCTGATCGATCATTTTTAGGTCCAAAGTGGATGACCTCACACTTGCCTACATTGAAATCCATTTGCCACAGTTTTACCCATTCACTTAATCTATTAATATCTCTCTGTAATTTTATGCTTCCATCTACACTGATTACAATGCTGCCTATCTTTGTGTCATCGGCAAACTTGGATATGTGGCTCTCTATTCCGCCATCTAAGTCGTTCATAAATATTGTGAATAATTGAGGCCCCAACACAGATCCCTGTGGGACACCACTGGTCACATCCTGCCAATTTGAGTACCTGCCCATTATCCCTACTCTCTGTCTCCTGCCACTCAGCCAATTTCCGAACCAGGTCAATAATTTGCCCTCAATTCCATGAGCTTCAACTTTAACGAACAGTCTCTGATGAGGGATTTTATCGAATGCCTTCTGGGAGTCCAGAAAACAACATCCATAGACACTCCCCTGTCCACTACTTTAGTCACCTCTTCAAAAAATTCAATCAGGTCAGGCATGACCTTCCCTGTACAAATCCATGCTGATCAGCTGAAAATTTTCACGGTGTTCAGTCACTCTGTCCTTGATCATAGACTCTAGTAATTCCCAGCAACAGATGTTTGGCTCATTGGCCTATAATTCCCTGGTTTCCCTCTCTCACCTTTCTGAAATAGCGGACCAATGTAGCTGATCGAGCTTCCCCTGAAATGTATTTATGCCAGTTGCGCCAAATACTCCTTGTGGGAGTGAGTTCTACATTCTCACCACTCTCGGGGAAAAGAAGTTTCTCCTGATTTCCCGATTGGATTTATTAGTGACGATCTTATATTGATGACCTCAAGTTTTGGTCTCCCCAACAAGTGGAAACATTTTCTCCACGTCTACCCTATCAAACCCCTTCATAATCTTAAAGACCTCGATCCAGTCACCTTTCAGTCTTCAATTACCGAGAAAACAGAGCCCCAGCCTGCTCAATCTTTCCTCATAGATGGAACCTCAGTTTTGGTTTCATCCTTGTGAATCTTTTTCCACCCTCTCCAGTGCCTCTGTATCCTTTGTATAATATGGAGACCAGAACTGTTCACAGCACACCAAGTGTGAGTACTCCAGTTAACACCAGAGTGGTACTCAGTACGATCCAACTGTGATCAGTGTGTAACCAGTGCCCACTCAGTACCATGCAACTGTGATCGGTGTGTAACCAGTGCCCACTCAGTACCATGCAACTGTGATCAGTGTGTAACCAGTGCCCACTCAGTACCATGTAACTGTGATCAGTGTGTAACCAGTGCCCACTCAGTACCATGCAACTGTGATCGGTGTGTAACCAGTGCCCACTCAGTACCATGTAACTGTGATCAGTGTGTAACCAGTGCCCACTCAGTACCATGCAACTGTGATCAGTGTGTAACCAGTGCCCACTCAGTGCACGTAACTGTGATCAGTGTGTAACCAGTGCCCACTCAGTACATGTAACTGTGATCAGTGTGTAACCAGTGCCCACTCAGTGCACGTAACTGTGATCAGTGTGTAACCAGTGCCCACTCAGTGCACGTAACTGTGATCAGTGTGTAACCAGTGCCCACTCAGTACATGTAACTGTGATCAGTGTGTAACCAGTGCCCACTCAGTGCCATGTAACTGTGATCAGTGTGTAACCAGTGCCCACTCAGTACATGTAACTGTGATCAGTGTGTAACCAGTGCCCACTCAGTACATGTAACTGTGATCAGTGTGTAACCAGTGCCCAATCAGTGCACGTAACTGTGATCAGTGTGTAACCAGTGCCCACTCAGTGCACGTAACTGTGATCAGTGTGTAACCAGTGCCCACTCAGTACACGTAACTGTGATCAGTGTGTAACCAGTGCCCACTCAGTACATGTAACTGTAATCAGTGTGTAACCAGTGCCCACTCAGTACCATGTAACTGTGATCAGTGTGTAACCAGTGCCCACTCTGTACATGTAACTGTGATAAGTGTGTAACCAGTGCCCACTCTGTACCATGTAACTGTGATCAGTGTGTAACCAGTGCCCAATCAGTACCATGTAACTGTGATCAGTTTGTAACCAGTGCCCACTCAGTACATGTAACTGTGATAAGTGTGTAACCAGTGCCCACTCTGTACCATGTAACTGTGATCAGTGTGTAACCAGTGCCCACTCAGTACATGTAACTGTGAGCAGTGTGTAACCAGTGCCCACTCAGTCCCATGTAACTGTGATCAGTGTGTAACCAGTGCCCCACTCTCTACCATGTAACTGTGATCAGTGTGTAACCAGTGCCCACTCTGTACATGTAACTGTGATCAGTGTGTGACCAGTGCCCACTCAGTACACGTAACTGTGATCAGTGTGTAACCAGTGCCCACTCAGTACATGTAACTGTGATCAGTGTGTAACCAGTGCCCCACTCTGTACCATGTAACTGTGATCAGTGTGTAACCAGTGCCCACTCAGTACATGTATCTGTGATCAGTGTGTAACCAGTGCCCACTCAGTACCATGTAACTGTGATCAGTGTGTAACCAGTGCCCACTCAGTACACGTAACTGTGATCAGTGTGTAACCAGTGCCCACTCAGTACACGTAACTGTGATCAGTGTGTAACCAGTGCCCACCCAGTACCATGTAACTGTGATCAGTGTGTAACCAGTGCCCACCCAGTACCATGTAACTGTGATCAGTTTGTAACCAGTGCCCACTCAGTACCCTGTAACTGTGATCAGTGTGTAACCAGTTCCCACTCAGTACACGTAATTGTGAACAGTGTGTAACCAGTGCCCACTCAGTCCCATGTAACTGTGATCAGTGTGTAACCAGTGCCCACTCAGTACACGTAACTGTGATCAGTGTGTAACCAGTGCCCACTCAGTACACGTAACTGTGATCAGTGTGTAACCAGTGCCCACTCAGTACACGTAACTGTGATCAGTGTGTAACCAGTGCCCACTCAGTACCATGTAACTGTGACCAGTGTGTAACCAGTGCCCACTCAGTACATGTAACTGTGATCAGTGTGTAACCAGTGCCCACTCAGTACCATGTAACTGTGATCAGTGTGTAACCAGTGCCCACTCAGTACCATGTAACTGTGATCAGAGTGTAACCAGTGCCCACTCAGTACATGTAACTGTGATCAGTTTGTAACGGGTGCCCACTCAGTACCATGTAACTGTGATCAGTGTGTAACCAGTGCCCACTCAGTACATGTAACTGTGATCAGTTTGTAACCAGTGCCCACTCAGTAAACGTAACTGTGATCAGTGTGTAACCAGTGCCCACCCAGTACCATGTAACTGTGATCAGTTTGTAACCAGTGCCCACTCAGGACATGTAACTGTGATAAGTGTGTAACCAGTGCCCACTCAGTACCATGTAACTGTGATCAGTGTGTAACCAGTGCCCACTCAGTACCATGTAACTGTGATCAGTTTGTAACCAGTGCCCACTCAGTAAATGTAACTGTGATCAGTGTGTAACCAGTGCCCACCCAGTACCATGTAACTGTGATCAGTGTGTAACCAGTGCCCACTCAGTACCATGTAACTGTGATCAGTGTGTAACCAGTGCCCACTCAGTACCATGCAACTGTGATCGGTGTGTAACCAGTGCCCACTCAGTACCATGTAACTGTGATCAGTGTGTAACCAGTGCCCACTCAGTACCATGCAACTGTGATCGGTGTGTAACCAGTGCCCACTCAGTACCATGTAACTGTGATCAGTGTGTAACCAGTGCCCACTCAGTACCATGCAACTGTGATCAGTGTGTAACCAGTGCCCACTCAGTACATGTAACTGTGATCGGTGTGTAACCAGTGCCCACTCAGTACATGCAACTGTGATCAGTGTGTAACCAGTGCCCACTCAGTGCACGTAACTGTGATCAGTGTGTAACCAGTGCCCACTCAGTACATGTAACTGTGATCAGTGTGTAACCAGTGCCCACTCAGTGCACGTAACTGTGATCAGTGTGTAACCAGTGCCCATTCAGTGCACGTAACTGTGATCAGTGTGTAACCAGTGCCCACTCAGTACACGTAACTGTGATCAGTGTGTAACCAGTGCCCACTCAGTACATGTAACTGTGATCAGTGTGTAACCAGTGCCCACTCAGTACCATGTAACTGTGATCAGTGTGTAACCAGTGCCCACTCTGTACATGTAACTGTGATAAGTGTGTAACCAGTGCCCACTCTGTACCATGTAACTGTGATCAGTGTGTAACCAGTGCCCACTCAGTACCATGTAACTGTGATCAGTTTGTAACCAGTGCCCACTCAGTACATGTAACTGTGATAAGTGTGTAACCAGTGCCCACTCTGTACCATGTAACTGTGATCAGTGTGTAACCAGTGCCCACTCAGTACACGTAACTGTGATCAGTGTGTAACCAGTGCCCACTCAGTACACGTAACTGTGATCAGTGTGTAACCAGTGCCCACTCAGTACACGTAACTGTGATCAGTGTGTAACCAGTGCCCACTCTGTACCATGTAACTGTGATCAGTGTGTAACCAGTGCCCACTCAGTACACGTAACTGTGAGCAGTGTGTAACCAGTGCCCACTCAGTCCCATGTAACTGTGATCAGTGTGTAACCAGTGCCCCACTCTCTACCATGTAACTGTGATCAGTGTGTAACCAGTGCCCACTCTGTACATGTAACTGTGATCAGTGTGTGACCAGTGCCCACTCAGTACACGTAACTGTGATCAGTGTGTAACCAGTGCCCACTCAGTACATGTAACTGTGATCAGTGTGTAACCAGTGCCCCACTCTGTACCATGTAACTGTGATCAGTGTGTAACCAGTGCCCACTCAGTACACGTAACTGTGATCAGTGTGTAACCAGTGCCCACTCAGTACACGTAACTGTGATCAGTGTGTAACCAGTGCCCACCCAGTACCATGTAACTGTGATCAGTGTGTAACCAGTGCCCACCCAGTACCATGTAACTGTGATCAGTTTGTAACCAGTGCCCACTCAGTACCCTGTAACTGTGATCAGTGTGTAACCAGTGCCCACTCTGTACATGTAACTGTGATCAGAGTGTAACCAGTGCCCACTCAGTACACGTAACTGTGATCAGTGTGTAACCAGTGCCCACTCAGTACACGTAACTGTGATCAGTGTGTAACCAGTGCCCACTCAGTACCATGTAACTGTGATCAGTGTGTAACCAGTGCCCACTCAGTACATGTAACTGTGATCAGTGTGTAACCAGTGCCCACTCAGTACCATGTAACTGTGATCAGTGTGTAACCAGTGCCCACTCAGTACCATGTAACTGTGATCAGAGTGTAAGCAGTGCCCACTCAGTACATTTAACTGTGATCAGTTTGTAACCGGTGCCCACTCAGTACCATGTAACTGTGATCAGTGTGTAACCAGTGCCCACTCAGAACATGTAACTGTGATCAGTTTGTAACCAGTGCCCACTCAGTAAACGTAACTGTGATCAGTGTGTAACCAGTGCCCACCCAGTACCATGTAACTGTGATCAGTTTGTAACCAGTGCCCACTCAGGACATGTAACTGTGATAAGTGTGTAACCAGTGCCCACTCAGTACCATGTAACTGTGATCAGTGTGTAACCAGTGCCCACTCAGTACCATGTAACTGTGATCAGTTTGTAACCAGTGCCCACTCAGTAAATGTAACTGTGATCAGTGTGTAACCAGTGCCCACCCAGTACCATTTAACTGTGATCAGTGTGTAACCAGTGCCCACTCAGTACCATGTAACTGTGATCAGAGTGTAACCAGTGCCCACTCAGTACATGTAACTGTGATCAGTTTGTAACCGGTGCCCACTCAGTACCATGTAACTGTGATCAGTGTGTAACCAGTGCCCACTCAGTACATGTAACTGTGATCAGTTTGTAACCAGTGCCCACTCAGTAAACGTAACTGTGATCAGTGTGTAACCAGTGCCCACCCAGTACCATGTAACTGTGATCAGTTTGTAACCAGTGCCCACTCAGGACATGTAACTGTGATAAGTGTGTAACCAGTGCCCACTCAGTACCATGTAACTGTGATCAGTGTGTAACCAGTGCCCACTCAGTACACGTAACTGTGATCAGTGTGTAACCAGTGCCCACTCAGTACCCTGTAACTGTGATCAGTGTGTAACCAGTGCCCACTCAGTACCATGTAACTGTGATCAGTTTGTAACCAGTGCCCACTCAGTACATGTAACTGTGATCAGTGTGTAACCAGTGCCCACTCAGTACATGTAACTGTGATCAGTGTGTAACCAGTGCCCACTCAGTACCCTGTAACTGTGATCAGTGTGTAACCAGTGCCCACTCAGTACCATGTAACTGTGATCAGTGTGTAACCAGTGCCCACTCAGTCCCATGTAACTGTGATCAGTGTGTAACCAGTGCCCACTCAGTACCATGTAACTGTGATCAGAGTGTAACCAGTGCCCACTCAGTACACGTAACTGTGATCAGTGTGTAACCAGTGCCCACTCAGTACACGTAATTGTGAACAGTGTTTAACCAGTGCCCACTCAGTCCCATGTAACTGTGATCAGTGTGTAACCAGTGCCCACTCAGTACACGTAATTGTGAACAGTGTGTAACCAGTGCCCACTCAGTCCCATGTAACTGTGATCAGTGTGTAACTAGTGCCCACGCAGTACCATGTAACTGTGATCAGTTTGTAACCAGTGCCCACTCTGTACCATGTAACTGTGATCAGAGTGTAACCAGTGCCCACTCAGTACCATGTAACTGTGATCAGAGTGTAACCAGTGCCCACTCAGTACCATGTAACTGTGATCAGTGTGTAACCAGTGCCCACCCAGTACCATGTAACTGTGATCAGTTTGTAACCATTGCCCACTCAGTACCGTGGAACTGTGATCAGTTTGTAACCAGTGCCCACTCAGTACCATGTAACTGTGATCAGTGTGTAACCAGTGCCCACTCAGTACATGTAACTGTGATCAGTGTGTAACCAGTGCCCACCCAGTACCATGTAACTGTGATCAGTTTGTAACCAGTGCCCACTCAGTACCCTGTAACTGTGATCAGTGTGTAACCAGTGCCCACTCAGTACACGTAACTGTGATCAGTGTGTAACCAGTGCCCACTCAGTCCCATGTAACTGTGATCAGTGTGTAACCAGTGCCCACTCAGTACCATGTAACTGTGATCAGAGTGTAACCAGTGCCCACTCAGTACACGTAACTGTGATCAGTGTGTAACCAGTGCCCACTCAGTACACGCAATTGTGAACAGTGTGTAACCAGTGCCCACTCAGTCCCATGCAACTGTGATCAGTGTGTAACCAGTGCCCACTCAGTACACGTAACTGTGAAAAGTGTGTAATCAGTGCCCACTCAGTGCCATGTAACTGTGATCAGTGTGTAACCAGTGCCCACTCAGTACACGTAACTGTGATCAGTGTGTAACCAGTGCCCACTCAGTACCATGTAACTGTGATCAGTGTATAACCAGTGCCCACTCAGTACCATGTAACTGTGATCAGTGTGTAACCAGTGCCCACTCAGTACCATGTAACTGTGATCAGTGTGTAACCAGTGCCCACTCATTACCATGTAACTGTGATCAGTGTGCAACCAGTGCCCACTCAGTACCATGTAACTGTGATCAGTGTGTAACCAGTGCCCACTCAGTACATGTAACTGTGATCAGTGTGTAACCAGTGCCCACTCAGTCCCATGTAACTGTGATCAGTGTGTAACCAGTTCCCACTCAGTACACGTAATTGTGAACAGTGTGCAACCAGTGCCCACTCAGTACCATGTAACTGTGATCAGTGTGTAACCAGTGCCCACTCAGTTCCAAGTAACTGTGATCAGTGTGTAACCAGTGCCCACTCAGTACATGCAACTGTGATCAGTGTGTAACCAGTGCCCACTCAGTACACGTAACTGTGATCAGTGTGTAACCAGTGCCCACTCAGTACCATGTAACTGTGATCGGTGTATAACCAGTGCCCACTCAGTACCATGTAACTGTGATCAGTGTGTAACCAGTGCCCACTCAGTACCATGTAACTGTGATCAGTGTGTAACCAGTGCCCACTCAGTACCATGTAACTGTGATCAGAGTGTAACCAGTGCCCACTCAGTACACGTAACTGTGATCAGTGTGTAACCAGTGCCCACTCAGTACCATGTAACTGTGATCAGTGTGTAACCAGTGCCCACTCAGTGCACGTAACTGTGATCAGAGTGTAACCAGTGCCCACTCAGCACCATGTAACTGTGATCAGTGTGTAACCAGTGCCCACTCAGTACCATGTAACTGTGATCAGTGTGTAACCAGTGCCCACTCAGTGCACGTAACTGTGATCAGTGTGTAACCAGTGCCCACTCAGTGCACGTAACTGTGATCAGAGTGTAACCAGTGCCCACTCAGTACCATGTAACTGTGATCAGTGTGTAACCAGTGCCCACTCAGTGCACGTAACTGTGATCAGTGTGTAACCAGTGCCCACTCAGTACCATGTAACTGTGATCAGTGTGTAACCAGTGCCCATTCAGTACACGTAACTGTGATCAGTGTGTAACCAGTGCCCACTCAGTGCCATTTAACTGTGATCAGTGTGTAACCAGTGCCCACTCAGTACACGTAACTGTGAACAGTGTGTAACCAGTGTCCACTCAGGACTATGAAACTGTGATCAGTGTGTAACCAGCGCCCACTCAGTGCCAAGTAACTGTGATCAGTGTGTAACCAGTGCCCACTCAGTGCCAAGTAACTGTGATCAGTGTGTAACCAGTACCCACTCAGTACCATGTAACTTTGATCAGTGTGTAACCAGTGCCCACTCAGTACCATGTAACTGTGATCAGTGTGTGACCAGTGCCCACTCAGTACATGTAACTGTGATCAGTGTGTAACCAGTACCCACTCAGGACCATGTAACTGTGATCAGTGTGTAACCAGTGCCCACTCAGTACCATGTAACTGTGATCAGTGTGTAACCAGTGCCCACTCAGTACATGTAACTGTGATCAGTTTGTAACCAGTGCCCACTCCGCACATGTAACTGTGATCAGTGTGTAACCAGTGCCCACTCAGTACCATGTAACTGTGATCAGTGTGTAACCAGTGCCCACTCAGTACCATGTAACTGTGATCAGTGTGTAACCAGTGCCCACCCAGTACCATGTAACTGTGATCAGTGTGTAACCAGTGCCCACTCAGTACACGTAACTGTGATCAGTGTGTAACCAGTGCCCACTCAGTACACGTAACTGTGATCAGTGTGTAACCAGTGCCCACTCGGTACCATGTATCTGTGATCAGTGTGTAACCAGTGCCCACTCAGTACACGTAACTGTGATCAGTGTGTAACCGGTGCCCACTCAGTACAAGTAACTGTGATCAGTGTGTAATCGGTGCCCACTCAGTACACGTAACTGTGATCAGTGTGTAACCAGTGCCCACTCAGTACACGTAACTGTGATCAGTGTGTAACCGGTGCCCACTCAGTACACGTAACTGTGATCAGTGTGTCACCAGTGCCCACTCAGTACCATGTAACTGTGATCAGTGTGTAACCAGTGCCCACTCAGTACATCTAACTGTGATCAGTGTGTAACCAGTGCCCATTCAGTACCATGTAACTGTGATCAGTGTTTAACCAGTGCCCACTCATTACATCAACTGTGATCAGTGTGTAACCAGTGCCCACTCAGTACATCTAACTGTGATCAGAGTGTAAACAGTGCCCACTCAGTGCATCAACTGTGATCAGTGTGTAACCAGTGCCCACTCAGTACATCTAACTGTGATCAGAGTGTAACCAGTGCCCACTCAGCACCATGTAACTGTGATCAGTGTGTCACCAGTGCCCACTCAGTACCATCTAACTGTGATCAGTGTCTAACCAGTGCCCACTCAGTACCATGTAACTGTGATCAGTGTGTAACCAGTGCCCACTCAGTGCACGTAACTGTGATCAGTGTGTAACCAGTGCCCACTCAGTGCACGTAACTGTGATCAGTGTGTAACCAGTGCCCACTCAGTACACGTAACTGTGATCAGTGTGTAACCAGTGCACTCACAGTACCATGTAACTGTGATCAGTGTGTAACCAGTGCCCACTCAGTACACGTAACTGTGATCAGTGAGTAACCAGTGCCCACTCAGTACCATGTCACTGTGATCAGTGTGCAACCAGTGCCCACTCAGTACACGTAACTGTGATCAGTGTGTAACCAGTGCCCACTCAGTACACGTAACAGTGATCAGTGTGTAACCAGTGCCCACTCAGTACCATGTAACTGTGATCAGTGTGTAACCAGTGACCACTCAGTACCATGTAACTGTGATCAGTGTGTCACCAGTGCTCACTCAGTACCATGTAACTGTGATCAGTGTGTAACCAGTGCCCACTCAGCACACGTAACTGTGATCAGTGTGTAACCAGTGCCCACTCAGTACCAAGTAACTGTGATCAGTGTGTAACCAGTGCCCACTCAGTACACGTAACTGTGATAAGTGTGTAACCAGTGTCCACTCAGTACCAAGTAACTGTGATCAGTGTGTAACCAGTGCCCACTCAGTACACGTAACTGTGATCAGTGTGTAACCAGTGCCCACTCAGTACCATGTAACTCTGATCAGTGTTTAACCAGTGCCCACTCAGTACACATAACAGTGATCAGTGTGTAACCAGTGCCCACTCAGTACATGTAACTGTGATCAGTGTGTAACCAGTGCCCACTCAGTACACGTAACTGTGATCAGTGTGTAACCGGTGCCCACTCAGTACATGTCACTGTGATCAGTGTGTAATCGGTGCCCACTCAGTACACGTAACTGTGATCAGTGTGTAACCAGTGCCCACTCAGTACACGTAACTGTGATCAGTGTGTAACCAGTGCCCACTCAGTACCATGTAACTGTGATCAGTGTGCAACCAGTGCCCACTCAGTACACGTAACTGTGATCAGTGTGCAACCAGTGCCCACTCAGTACACGTAACTGTGATCAGTGTGTAACCGGTGCCCACTCAGTACACGTAACTGTGATCAGTGTGTCACCAGTGCCCACTCAGTACCATGTAACTGTGATCAGTGTGTAACCGGTGCCCACTCAGTACACGTAACTGTGATCAGTGTGCAGCCAGTGCCCACTCAGTACACGTAACTGTGATCAGTGTGTAACCGGTGCGCACTCAGTACACGTAACTGTGATCAGTGTGTAACCGGTGCCCACTCAGTACATCGAACTGTGATCAGTGTGTAACCAGTGCCCACTCAGTACCATGTAACTGTGATCAGTGTGTAACCAGTGCCCACTCAGTACATCTAACTGTGATCAGTGTGTAACCAGTGCCCACTCAGTACCATGTAACTGTGATCAGTGTTTAACCAATGCCCACTCGTTACATCTAACTGTGATCAGTGTGTAACCAGTGCCCACTCAGTACATCAACTGTGATCAGTGTGTAACCAGTGCCCACTCAGTACCAAGTAACTGTGATCAGTGTGTAACCAGTGCCCACTCAGTACACGTAACAGTGATCAGTGTGTAACCAGTGCCCACTCAGTACATGTAACTGTGATCAGTGTGTAAACAGTGCCCACTCAGTACACGTAACTGTGATCAGTGTGTAACCGGTGCCCACTCAGTACATGTAACTGTGATCAGTGTGTAATCGGTGCCCACTCAGTACACGTAACTGTGATCAGTGTGTAACCAGTGCCCACTCAGTACACGTAACTGTGATCAGTGTGCAACCAGTGCCCACTCAGTACACGTAACTGTGATCAGTGTGTAACCGGTGCCCACTCAGTACACGTAACTGTGATCAGTGTGTCACCAGTGCCCACTCAGTACCATGTAACTGTGATCAGTGTGTAACCGGTGCCCACTCAGTACACGTAACTGTGATCAGTGTGCAGCCAGTGCCCACTCAGTACACGTAACTGTGATCAGTGTGTAACCGGTGCCCACTCAGTACACGTAACTGTGATCAGTGTGTAACCGGTGCCCACTCAGTACATCGAACTGTGATCAGTGTGTAACCAGTGCCCACTCAGTACATCTAACTGTGATCAGTGTGTAACCAGTGCCCACTCAGTACCATGTAACTGTGATCAGTGTTTAACCAATGCCCACTCGTTACATCTAACTGTGATCAGTGTGTAACCAGTGCCCACTCAGTACATCAACTGTGATCAGTGTGTAACCAGTGCCCACTCAGTACCAAGTAACTGTGATCAGTGTGTAACCAGTGCCCACTCAGTACACGTAACAGTGATCAGTGTGTAACCAGTGCCCACTCAGTACAT